>NC_062570.1:21435000-21735000 GCF_022837055.1 Prionailurus viverrinus
CTGAAATTAAGAGTCAGATGCTTAACCAACTGAGCTACCAAGCACCCCAAATAAAAAACTTAAAAAAAAAAGTGAGTTGCATCCCATGCCTTAGTTGTTACACAGTGATCTCATAAAATACAAGACTTGAAGACTGTGTGTGTGTGTGTGTGTTTGTAGAAAGGCAGTGTAGAGAGAAGGCTGATGGAAATCTATAAATTTGGGGTTCAGATATTAAAGGAATATAGACTCAAAACCCCTTTCACTTCTGGGTTTTATCAGCCCTCAACTGCAGTACACCCTGATCATTCCAAATTTGATCCTGAGCAGAAATAGCAGCTTGCTTAGAGAAAGTGTCCGCTAAACAAAATTAAGATGTAATCAGAGAACTTTCTTTAACTAGAAGGACCATGTTCCGTTAAGCATAGAAATTCAAAGTGTGCACACTGACTTAGAAGCAACTCTGTCCTAGTTCACAGGCACAGGCGAATCCCATAGCTTACCTGTTTAATTCTTAGCTGTATAATTTCAACACAGGTATATATATGTATACACACACACACACACACACACACACACACACACACACATATATATATATGCCCTCTCATTAGTGCCTTTCAGATAACCCCAAAAGAGCTAAAACTATTAATGACACTTCATGTTTTACATGTAAAAACACCCTAACTTGATTCCCTTCCTTTGAGAGAAGTCCAAATAGACACATGGAGCTTGAGTTGCTAGCTAAAAGTTACAGCTAAGTTGCTACCTTTGAAACTTTGCCAAACGTAGCTTTTACAAGCTTCATTTAAATTTTTGTTATCTTTCAAAAATAATCTGAAAAAATTGGAAACTATTTTGAAGGAACGTTTATTTTCTCTAAAATGAAACAAATTTCATTTGTATATTGAGACTTCTCAAATGAAAGATTAGGACCAGGTTTAACATGTAATTGGGGCCACTTCAATTTATCAAATATGATAACATATGTAACAGAGTGAACACACCTCTGCAATGTCTACAGAAATCCCCAAAGAGCACAGATATTTACTTATGTAGATACACTTCAATCTCAACAAGGAGAACAATTTTATCAAAAGGGACAGCAAATAAATGAAAAAAAGAAAAGAAAAGAAAATACCGACCTGGATCAACCATTTTATATAAATAGAACTTAAGTAAAAATTAAGCATATTAATATTGCAGTCAGGAGATGTGATATGAGTGGTCACGTAAAACATATATTAAAGTTTAGCAACACTAAACATCTAAAACCAAACAAACAAGACAACATGCCAGTCTTGCCAACTTTTACAATGTCTAAATCTTAAGTGGAGACTGGAAAACAAGTAAAATTGAAAATATTATTAAAGTTATCTTTTTAAAAACGTTGATATTGTCACTTGGTTAAGATCACAGAGTTTTAGAGTAAAACTTCTTTGCCTGTTTTCTTAAAAGAAAAGTAATTCAACATCATACTACAGAAAAGACACTGTCATAATTTGATCTATTGACCAAATATTTCTTTCAAATTATCACTGCTCTCCTAACTACAACTTGAGAATTTTATACCTTAAATTCATAAGAAGTAGTATATAGAAGCCAACAAAAACCGGGAGTTATTTAGTTGTTCCCATTCCTCAAATCCAGGGGTGGGGGAAGTTAACTTTTTTTTTATATCAAATACCTTGAGCTTTTATCTTATCCAAAGAAATCCTGTATTCTCCATAATGTTGCTAGGGCCTTCCAGAAAGGAGAGGAGAATCAGAAGAATGGAATTGTATCATGTATCATTTTGCTTTCTGGATTCTTTTACCCCAATTTGAGTTTTAATTACTACTCACTGCGTTATCTTTTGAAATGCCCCCTCTTCCCTTGGTTCCCCAAATGTTCCATACCTTTTCACCTTCATTCCCCAAGCACTACTGATGTATGCTCATTGTGCATTATAAATTTTATGGAAGGTTTATGGACTTTATTTTTACAGCACTGTATCAAGCAGGATTAAAATTGAAATTGAAATGTGGTTTTTAAGTCCTGATGACCACTCTCCACACAGAGAGCTCTGATTTATTGGCTATGTTTCTTGTTGAGCCCTGGCCTAATTAATGTTCTGGGCTCCTTTCTTTCCCATACATTGCTCTGTGAATTACAATTTCTTGCTAACATCCCAAATTCATTTCATTTTTTTAAGTTTTTATTTAAATTCCAGTTAGTTAACATACAATATAATATTCATTTCAGGTACACGATATTGTGATTAATCACTTCCATACAATACCCGGTGCTCACGAAAGGTGCACTCCCCAATCCCCATCACCAAATTCATTTTACTTAATTTTGCAGAAGTAACATTCCATGTCAGCCAATCATTTCCCAACTGTACCTGCCTGCAAAGCCTCCCCTTTCCCAATGAAAAAAAAAATCTCATCAAACTGTTTTTCTAAACAAATGAAACAAAGCAATATCTTCCTTGAGAGAAATTCATGTATCGTCCTGGAACAAATAACAATCAATTTTCAAATTAGAAATGCTTTCTTATTTTCCATGATTATGGAAACAAAAAGTAATACAATAAAGTAGAAGCAAAGTATACTACAGAGAGTAATAGACTTGAAATCAGAAGGCTAAGAATTTAGTCTAGAGTTTTTCATTCAGAAGAGGGAACTGTAACACATTAGCCACTCCAAGCTTTACTTTCCAATCCATGCAATACAAATATTTTGAGAATCTGTTATGTGCAGGGTTGAGCATGCAACGTAAGAAAACCCTTTGTGGAAGGAAGCAAGACACAGTATTACAGATGCAAAGTCATTTATATTTGACAGTCTATATAGAACCTTCCATCTAAGGTTTAAAGGAGACACATTCTTGTTTAGTTAATGCTGGGAAGATGGGAGTAGAGATACATTGTCCATTTCATGCTGCCAATCTCAAGTGACAGATAAGACATCCTTAATGACAGTATATCATCCTGATGTTTCCTTGATTTGATCATTTGTAGACCAGCCTTCTGTTTCCAGAAAGAAAAATAAAAGTTCAAAATGATAAAGAAAAAAACAGATAATATATTTCTTCCTTAATAGTACTGCTAGGTGGAAAAGGGGGGGGGGCGGGAAGAAAGTGTGCAAATGGTGAAGAGAAACCCACAAAAAGTAAAAATAAATTATTGAGAGAAGACTCAACTCTCCTTCAAAGTGATAAGAAAGAGACAGGATAAGAAGGTTGCCAATAAAATTATTGTAATTACAAACAGAAACTCCCTGTTGCATGACTAACTACAGACACTGTCTGATCAAAACCTTCTACTTAGAGTTTTTCTCAAAGCAAGTTTAACATCTTTGTTTCTCAAGCTGTAAAGTAAAGGGTTCATCATGGGAACTGTATTGGTGTAAAAGATAGATGATATTTTTCCCTCATCCATAGACCCAGCAGAAGATGGTTTAAGATACATAAATGCACCTGATCCAAAGAACAAGGAAACAGCAATTATATGGGAACTGCAGGTGCTGAACGCTTTGGATCTGCCCTCAGTGGAACTGATGCGGAGGATGCTAGAGAGGATGCAACCATAAGACACAAAGATGGTGACACTGGGCACAATGATGTTGATGCCCACCACGATGAAAACCACCAGCTCATTCACGTAGGTGCTTGTGCAGGAGAGCTGGAGAAGGGGGAGGATGTCACACAAATAATGGTTGATGGTGTTTGCATCACAGAAGGTGAGTCTCAGCATGCTTCCTGTGTGAGCCACAGCACCCGAAAATGCCATCAAATATGAACCAAGCATAAGGCTGGAACACACTTTAGGGGACAGAACAACATTATACAAAAGTGGGTTACAGATGGCCACATAGCGATCATAGGCCATTGATGTCAACACATAGCATTCAGAAATAGCAAAAAAACAGAAAAAGTAAAGCTGGGTCATGCACCCCCTGTAGGAGATAATATTTTTCTTTGATACAAAGTTAGTCAGCATTTTGGGTGTAAACACAGAAGAATAACAGAAATCTATGAAGGACAAATTGAAGAGAAAAAAGTACATTGGAGTATGTAGGTGTGAAT
Organism: Prionailurus viverrinus; assembly: GCF_022837055.1. Taxonomy (NCBI): domain Eukaryota; kingdom Metazoa; phylum Chordata; class Mammalia; order Carnivora; family Felidae; genus Prionailurus; species Prionailurus viverrinus. Next base: position 21,439,051 of record NC_062570.1, read on the forward strand.
TCAGCCCAATTAGAGTTATCAAGCCCAAATTTCCCAACACAGTGACCACATACATGACTAGAAACAGACAGAACAGGTGGAGCTGGAGATCTGGTAGGTCTGTTAGCCCCACCAGAATGAATGCAGCCACAAAAGAACTGTTTCCAGGAGCCATTCTTCTTTCCCTAAGGGGATCTGTGAGCACAGAAAAATAGGGTTACATTAGGAAACAACTGAGCTCTTCATGCAAGATCTTGTACTAAAGAGAGTGTGTACAATGGGAAAGTCTGAGACTAGCCCAACCTGGACCCATACAATCTATCTTTGCCACTATCATGATACTGAGGGATACTGAGTCTCCCTTTATGAAAGCCTGTATAAGCCAAATATAGCAAAGGGCATCACAAACTTAGCTTAGAGAGACAAGTACAGTGAACTTGACCCCTAGAAACATAACTGCTGGAAAAACCAAGGGTGAAAGGAGAAGTTGAGAGTAGGACAGAATCGCCCTTCTCTGATCTCACCATTTCTTCATTCACTTGACCCTCTCCTCACCAGTAAGATTAGAAACAGAATCATTAGGAACTCAAATGCAGATTGGCCTCAAATGCAGACTGTACTTGATGGAGTGAGAATTAAGAAGAGTTTCTAATCTAAATAAGGGACGAGCATCTAGGAGAGGCTGAGTTACTACCCCATGTCACAGAGAAAAAGCCATAAATCCAGAAGAATGAGAGTCCCATCTATAGAGAGGGAGCTTACTGAGATACTGTATCCCCTACATCCCCTGATCTCTGAACATTGTCTTATCTCCCTCGAACACATTCTCCTGCCAGCTTCACCTGAATATCAATACTGCACAAAGTGGGAAAGACAGTGATATATCTCAGGTCTCTGAACTTCCATCTCAAAGCAAGAATGTGTTATTACAAATGGGATTCTGATACTCACACTCCTTAGGCCAGAAAACTTCAGTGTTCCCTTATCCTTTATATTTACCCCCGTGGTCGTTAGAAAGGCAATTTCAGGCTCTGAGGCTCTGGTTCTAAGAGGATTCAGCCCAGACTTAAATTCATATATACCCTTAAAATCTTTCTGATCCTAATTTCTGACTATGACTTTGAGTCCTCTTAAGAAGCAGAGAAAAATAAAGCCTTTATTATTATCCTCACATTTGCTGCTTGATTGGACATAGAGTTAAAATGAGTTTAAGGATATAATGCGCTTGGTTATAAACAGGGTAGAACCTTGCTCAGTCTTTTCCTCAGAGAATAGATTTTATGTGTAAAGGAATAAGGAGATTGTGCACCCTGGGCCATGATATGTCTTTAGTTCCTTAGGGACTCAATATTTCACTCATTTGCACTTCACTCCAGGGATTGTACATCTCCCCCATACCTTCATCTCTGAAGGGAAATCTACTGTGTTGTTTTCATTTCACCTTTGTCCCCATATCCTAAATGGAAACTTTTTCTGCAAGGGTTCTGCCTCTAGGCTTCCTTATTTCTTGATCTCAAATTTTTCATATTGCAATAACTCAGTTGTCTTCTCTTCTGCAATATCTCTAAAATGATTTGTGGTAACACATATTCCTTCTGAAGTTTATACTGTAATCGCCCACTGAAAATTTCTACTTGACTATCCTGCTTACCACCATTCTATGCAATATTTAAGTAACTGGGGTTATCAATTTCTTTGCAACATAGAAAAGAGTAGGAGCTATGGAGTTAGAGGGTATGTGTATGAATGCTATCTTCCTACTTCCACTCTTACTAACAATAATACCTGGGGCAAGTTACTTAATTTCTGTTCATTGTAAAATAAGAATGATAAAAACAGCATCTCTTTCACTGTGTTACGGTAATAATGAAATTTTTATTTTATGTTTTTAAAGTTTTTATTTAAATTCCAGTTAACATCCAGTGCAATATTAGTTCCAGGTGCACAATATAGTGATTTAACATTTCCATACAACACTTGGTGCTCTTCAGGACAAGTGCATGCCTTAATCCCTATCACCTATTTAACCCATCCCCTCCCAAAAAGGGGCTCCTGGTTGACTCTGTCGAAGGAGTGGAGGAGCAAGCTACTCTTGATCTTGGGGTCATGATTATGAGCCCCATGTGGGGTGTAGAGATTACTTAAATAAAAAAAAATCCTCCCACGCACCTTCCCTCTGGTGACCATCAATTTGTTCTCTATAGTTATGAGTCTGTTTCTTGGTTTGCCTCTCCTTCTCTCTGTCTTTATTAATATGATTATAACAATGCCTGGAATATAATAATAGTCAAAAGCTCTCTCTCTCTCTTTATTAATATGGTTATAACAGTGCTTGGAATATAATAATAATCAAAAAATGTCAGTTGTCATTATTTATGTTCTCATGAACACATCATAATATTCATCAGACTTTTTTTTTTTACTTAACTCTCATGTTCTCCTATAAACCATAAGTTCTCTTGTTTGCTCCTAGGGTTAAGATCAGTACAGAATACATGGAAGAAATTCAATAAGTATTTCTGAAAATCATGTGGTTCTTTGGCTGTGAACCTTCAGGAAACATTCCACATTTATCACATGCTAAGCAATAGTGTATACACTCACAATGACCTCCACCCTTGTCCCTCAGCCACCACACAAACTCTTAGATTTTAACTGAACTGTACTGTTGACCTGTAGCAACTCTTATTATTCTGGCCTTTTCCCATGTAATTCCTCTTATATAGCTATGCACACTGCTGCTAGAATAAACTGAAAGCAAAACTCTGTCCCTCCTTAGTTTAAGAACTTTCAGTGGTTTTGGGGCACCTGAGTGGCTCAGTCGGTTGAGCGTCCGACTTCGGCTCAGGTCATGATCTCACAGCTTGTGAGTTCAAGCCCCGCATCAGGATCTGTGCTGACAGCCCAGAGCCGGGAGCTGGCTTCAGATTCTATGTCTCCCTCTCTCTCTGCCACTAAACCACTCGCATTCTGTCTCTGTCTCTCTCAAAAATAAATAAACATTAAAAACATTTTTTTAAATCAATAAAAATTAAAAAAAAAGAACTTTCAGTGGTTTTCCATTACCCATTGGGCAACTGAAATTTTGTAATAAAAGTAAAAGTCTCAAAATTATGATTCAATCTTGGATAAAATTAAAGAAGAAATTGAGTCAGAGTTATATTTTATAGGAAGATTTGAAAGAACTATTTTGATTGATTTAAGTATTCTGCACACATTAAGTGTTGTACAAACTTTTACCTTTTCACAAATATAAGAAAAAATATTGGAGAATGTTTACATTTCAAATACCATTAGGGTATAGGGAACAAATATCACAATTCAGATGAACCAAAAATAATAGTTAAAAGTTAACTTTAAATCTGCACAACCTCACCTTCTCATCATGATAAATGACAGTTTCTCTCTTCAATGTTCCCCAAAAAGGCATAAGAGTTTCGCAAAGATGTTCATTTATTTAAGTAACATATTTTTTATTTAATACCCTGGGAATGTAACCTTCAACTTATGTTACTAGTTAGAAAGTTTCTAGCTTCAAGTTACAGAATGCTCAATTAATAACTCATTTTAAACAGGAGCTTGTTTCTCTCACCTAGCAATAAGCTTATGACTAGATTAACCTAGGTTTGTTTCAGCCACAAATCACTCTCATCAAGAACTCAGTCTCTTCCATTTCACTGTCCTCAGTTTGTTGACTTTCACTCTCAGGCTTGTCACCTCATGGTCACAAAAAGGTTGTTACAGCTCCAAGAATCACATCTAAACACCGATATATCCAAAGAAGAAAGCAAGCAACAAGGCAAAAGAACTTTTCCCATATCTCTCTATAGAATGAGGTAAATCATCTCCAGGTCTCAAGAGATTATTTTCTTTGCATCTCTTCAGTCATGTAGCTATGCCACATGGCCAACCTAGCTGCAAGGAAAACTGATAAAAATGAGAATCTTCCATTTTCAGCCTCTATCAAAAAAGGAAGTTTCTGGCATTAAGAATACTTGGAGGAGGGAGGACTATTGATTGGAGAAAGCATCAATGTAATCTGCCACAAACAAAAAGCTTGTGAAAGATATTTGTAATAGGAATTATGTTTTTCAATTTAAATTCAGAAAATACTTATTTTTTTAAGTGAATTTACGGTTTTAACTTTAAATCAACCCTGTTGCCTTGGGGTGTTCAACCCATGTTATAAACATATATGTATTTGCTTGTGTGGAAAATATACATATATAAGTATATATTTATACATACATTACTTACATGTATATGGTAGGGGAGGGGAGGAAGAGTTTAACTCCATGAGAGGGTCCTCTTATTGGTAAAAAAAGCATCAGACACCCTGAATGTTTCAAATGTGTAAAATAGTCTCCAAACAGAAAACAACTTGGGCTAACACAATTATGGTTTTTTCGATTGGTTTTGTGTGTGTGTGTGTGTGTGTGTGTGTGTGTGTGTGTGTCTCATTTTTTTGTTTGTTTTTGTTTTTTTTTGTTCTTGTTTTTGTTTTTGTTTTTTTTGCCACAGCATCTCCTAAAAGAAATGGAACAGATCACTTGTCACTAAATATCTGATGGATCAAAATTAAGTTATACCTGTTGAAATTTAAATTTTGTTTCTTTGAAGCATCTTCTTAGCTTTCTATCTCTTGTTTATAATCTTTCCACTATATTGTATAAAATTTGAAACAGACTAGCTAAACTAGGTAAGAAAAGGGAAATTTCATATGCAGAATTTTGGAAAAGGATATGTGGTAAACAGAAGACTATTAATTATATAAATTGAGGTTTAAAATCTTGCTAAGAAACTCCACAACTACTTATTAATAAATAGACACTGGGCTCCCTTCAGGCACATCCTTGTACCAATCCTGGCTCCCATCTGAAGAGTCTGATCATAAATAATAAAGCTTCAAGTAGAAGTTATGATATATTAAAAACAGATCAAAAGACTGGAAATCCTATGTGTAAAGGCAATGAACAACTACACTTCTGGAAAATAGGACTCAGCAATGTGCCCTAGAAAGTCCTACAATGTCACAATACATGCATTATTTAAAGAGAGGTTCAGTAATCTGGAATTCAAGCTATTTGGATATTGGCTGTCCTACTGATGACCCACTAATAGGAAACCTTTGTTTTGTCTCTGATATTTGTTAGATCATAAACTCTCTAAATAGCTTAGAACATAACTCATGATAAAGGAGAGGAGGAACACTGGGTCCACTGATTCACTTAAGGTATCTTTTGCCAGAAAAAAATGACCCTGGTTGCTTTTAGGAAAGCAGGCATTTAATTAGGAGGGCTTTGTATTAATGCTAGTACGAGACAAATGTTTCTCAAATCAGAGTGGTAGTGCTATAGTTGTGACAGATGAGGAGGTAGTTATGTCTATATGATATGTGTATGCATATATTATGTATAATGTTTTAATTTCTTGTACTCCATTTCACTTAGTAAAAGCCCAAGTTTCACAATTACCAACAACTTCCCTCAGGATCTTGCCCCATGTTACATGTTGGCCCTCCTCTCCTTCAACTCTCTCTCTTACTCCTTTTATTCAGCACAGTAACCTTTTCTGTGTTCTCAGACATGCCAGAAGTATCACCTTAGGAGTTTTGCATTGGCAAAGATATTTTTCCAAATATTCACTTTAAACATCACCTTCTCAATGAATTAGGATCCATGTCCAATTTACTTTTATATTTTCTATTTTTGACACATTTCTTGGCATAGGATGTTTCCTCCCTTTGGATTGCCTCTTCTTACATTCTGGGTAGCTGGGATATGGCTACTCTGAGTAAGTCTCTTAAAATGCAAGTTTATTTTGACTGACTCTAAAATACTCTATTTGAAGAGGCTGCTTAAGAGCTACTATTTAAATAAATAACATTTTTATTTTAAAATGAGAGAAAATTTATGGCCATAAAACTGGCAGAGTTCATGAAGGACCATAACACATCTGCCTCTTCATTTCCCACTCAGGGGAGCTGTCTCCTCAATATTTATTTTCTTTTAATTCCTTGTTCAATTTCCCATTCATTTTGATGAACTATTTGTAACCTACTGTAGCTCAGGAAATTAATTTTATTAAAAAAATGTTTTATTTATTTATTTATTTATTTTATTTTCTTTTCTTTTCTTTTTTTTAATTTTTTATGAAATTTATTGACAAATTGGTTTCCATACAACACCCAGTGCTCATCCCAAAAGGTGCCCTCCTCAATACCCATCACCCACCCTCTCCTCCCTCCCACCCCCCATCAACCCTCAGTTTGTTCTCAGTTTTTAACAGTCTCTTATGCTTTGGCTCTCTCCCATTCTAACCTCTTTTTTTTTTCCTTCCCCTCCCCCATGGGTTCCTGGTAAGTTTCTCAGGATCCACATAAGAGTGAAACCATATGGTATCTGTCTTTCTCTGTATGGCTTATTTCACTTAGCATCACACTCTCCAGTTCCATCCACGTTGCTACAAAAGGCCATATTTCATTTTTTCTCATTGCCACGTAATATTCCATTGTGTATATAAACCACAATTTCTTTATCCATTCATCAGTTGATGGACATTTAGGCTCTTTCCATACTTTGGCTATTGTTGAGAGTGCTGCTATGAACATTGGGGTACAAGTGGCCCTATGCATCAGTACTCCTGTATCCCTTGGATAAATTCCTAGCAGTGCTATTGCTGGGTCATAGGGTAGGTCTATTTTTAATTTTCTGAGGAAACTCCGCACTGCTTTCCAGAGCGGCTGCACCAATTTGCATTCCCACCAACAGTGCAAGAGGGTTCCCGTTTCTCCACATCCTCTCCAGCATCTATAGTCGCCTGATTTGTTCATTTTGGCCACTCTGACTGGCGTGAGGTGATACCTGAGTGTGGTTTTGATTTGTATTTGCCTGATAAGGAGCAACGCTGAACATCTTTTCATGTGCCTGTTGGCCATCTGGATGTCTTCTTTAGAGAAGTGTCTATTCATGTTTTCTGCCCATTTCTTCACTGGGTTATTTGTTTTTCGGGTGTGGAGTTTGGTGAGCTCTTTATAGATTTTAGATACTAGCCCTTTGTCCGATGTGTCATTTGCGAATATCTTTTCCCATTCCGTTGGTTGCCTTTTAGTTTTGTTGGTTGTTTCCTTTGCTGTGCAGAAGCTTTTTATCTTCATAAGGTCCCAGTAATTCACTTTTGCTTTTAATTCCCTTACCTTTGGGGATGTGTCGAGTAAGAGATTGCTACGGCTGAGGTCAGAGAGGTCTTTTCCTGCTTTCTCCTCTAAGGTTTTGATGGTTTCTTGTCTCACATTTAGGTCCTTTATCCATTTTGAGTTTATTTTTGTGAATGGTGTGAGAAAGTGGTCTAGTTTCAACCTTCTGCATGTTGCTGTCCAGTTCTCCCAGCACCATTTGTTAAAGAGGCTGTCTTTTTTCCATTGGATGTTCTTTCCTGCTTTGTCAAAGATGAGTTGGCCATACTTTTGTGGGTCTAGTTCTGGGGTTTCTATTCTATTCCATTGGTCTATGTGTCTGTTTTTGTGCCAATACCATGCTGTCTTGATGATGACAGCTTTGTAGTAGAGGCTAAAGTCTGGGATTGTGATGCCTCCTGCTTTGGTCTTCTTCTTCAAAATTCCTTTGACTATTCGGGGCCTTTTGTGGTTCCATATGAATTTTAGGATTGCTTGTTCTAGTTTCGAGAAGAATGCTGGTGCAATTTTGATTGGGATTGCATTGAATGTGTAGATAGCTTTGGGTAGTATTGACATTTTGACAATATTTATTTTTCCAATCCATGAGCAGGGAATGTCTTTCCATTTCTTTAAATCTTCTTCAATTTCCTTCATAAGCTTTCTATAGTTTTCAGCATACAGATCTTTACATCTTTGGTTAGATTTATTCCTAGGTATTTTATGCTTCTTGGTGCAATTGTGAATGGGATCAGTTTCTTTATTTGTCTTTCTGTTGCTTCATTGTTAGTGTATAAGAATGCAACTGATTTCGGGGCGCCTGGGTGGCGCAGTCGGTTAAGCGTCCGACTTCAGCCAGGTCACGATCTCGCGGTGTGTGAGTTCGAGCCCCGCATCAGGCTCTGGGCTGATGGCTCGGAGCCTGGAGCCTGTTTCCGATTCTGTCTCCCTCTCTCTCTGCCCCTCACCTGTTCATGCTCTGTCTCTCTCTGTCCCAAAAATAAATAAACGTTGAAAAAAAAATTTTTAAAAAGAATGCAACTGATTTCTGTACATTGATTTTGTATCCTGCAACTTTGCTGAATTCATGTATCAGTTCTAGCAGACTTTTGGTGGAGTCTATCAGATTTTCCATGTATAATATCATGTCATCTGCAAAAAGCGAAAGCTTGACTTCATCTTTGCCAATGTTGATGCCTTTGATTTCCTTTTGTTGTCTGATTGCTGATGCTAGAACTTCCAGCACTATGTTAAACAGCAGCGGTGAGAGTGGGCATCCTTGTCGTGTTCCTGATCTCAGGGAAAAAGCTCTCAGTTTTTCCCCGTTGAGGATGATGTTAGCTGTGGGCTTTTCATAAATGGCTTTTATGATCTTTAAGTATGTTCCTTCTATCCCGACTTTCTCAAGGGTTTTTATTAAGAAAGGGTGCTGGATTTTGTCGAAGGCCTTTTCTGCATCAATTGACAGGATCATATGGTTCTTCTCTTTTTTTTTGTTAATGTGATGTATCACGTTGATTGATTTGCGAATGTTGAACCAGCCCTGCATCCCAGGAATGAATCCCACTTGATCATGGTGAATAATTCTTTTTATATGCCGTTGAATTCGATTTGCTAGTATCTTATTGAGAATTTTTGCATCCATATTTATCAGGGATATTGGCCTGTAGTTCTCTTTTTTTACTGGGTCTCTGTCTGGTTTAGGAATCAAAGTAATACTGGCTTCATAGAATGAGTCTGGAAGTTTTCCTTCCCTTTCTATTTATTGGAATAGCTTGAGAAGGATAGGTATTATCTCTGCTTTAAATGTCTGGTAGAACTCCCCTGGGAAGCCATCTGGTCCTGGACTCTTATTTGTTGGGAGATTTTTGATAACCGATTCAATTTCTTCGCTGGTTATGGGCCTGTTCAAGCTTTCTATTTCCTCCTGATTGAGTTTTGGAAGAGTGTGGGTGTTCAGGAATTTGTCCATTTCTTCCAGGTTGTCCAATTTGTTGGCATATAATTTTTCATAGTATTCCCTGATAGTTGTTTGTATCTCTGAGGGATTGGTTGTCATAATTCCATTTTCATTCATGATTCTATCTATTTGGGTCATCTCCCTTTTCTTTTTGAGAAGCCTGGCTAGAGGTTTGTCAATTTTGTTTATTTTTTCAAAAAACAAACTCTTGGTTTCGTTGATCTGCTCTACAGTTTTTTTAGATTCTATATTGTTTATTTCTGCTCTGATCTTTATTATTTCTCTTCTTCTGCTGTGTTTAGGCTGCCTTTGCTGTTCTGCTTCTAGTTCCTTTAGGTGTGCTGTTAGAGTTTGTATTTGGGATTTTTCTTGTTTCTTGAGATAGGCCTGGATGGCAATGTATTTTCCTCTCAGGACTGCCTTCGCTGCGTCCCAAAGCGTTTGGATTGTTGTATTTTCATTTTCGTTTGTTTCCATATATTTTTTAATTTCTTCTCTAATTGCCTGGTTGACCCACTCATTCGTTAGTAGGGTGTTCTTTAACCTCCATGCTTTTGGAGGTTTTCCAGACTTTTTTCTGTGGTTGATTTCAAGCTTCATAGCATTGTGGTCTGAAAGTAAGCATGGTATAATTTCAATTCTTGTAAACTTATGAAGGGCTGTTTTGTGACCCAGTATATGATCTATCTTGGAGAATGTTCCATGTGCACTCGAGAAGAAAGTATATTCTGTTGCTTTGGGATGCAGAGTTCTAAATATATCTGTCAAGTCCATCTGATCCAATGTCTTATTCAGGGCCCTTGTTTCTTTATTGACCGTGTGTCTAGATGATCTATCCATTTCTGTAAGTGGGGTGTTAAAGTCCCCTGCAATTACCACATTCTTATCAATAAGGTTGCTTATGTTTATGAGTAATTGTTTTATATATTTGGGGGCTCCGGTATTCGGCGCATAGACATTTATAATTGTTAGCTCTTCCTGATGAATAGACCCTGTAACTATTATATAATGTCCTTCTTCATCTCTTGTTACAGCCTTTAATTTAAAGTCTAGTTTGTCTGATATAAGTATGGCTACTCCAGCTTTCTTTTGGCTTCCAGTAGCATGATAAATAGTTCTCCATCCCCTCACTCTCAATCTAAAGGTGTCCTCAGGTCTAAAATGAGTCTCTTGTAGACAGCAAATAGATGGGTATTGTTTTTTTATCCATTCTGATACCCTATGTCTTTTGGTTGGCGCATTTAATCCATTTACATTCAGTGTTATTATAGAAAGATACGGGTTTAGAGTCATTGTGTTGTCTGTATGTTTTATGCTTGTAGTGATGTCTCTGGGACTTTGTCTCACAGGGTCCCCCTTAGGATCTCTTGTAGGGCTGGTTTAGTGGTGACAAATTCCTTCAGTTTTTGTTTGTTTGGGAAGACCTTAATCTCTCCTTCTATTCTAAATGACAGACTTGCTGGATAAAGGATTCTTGGCTGCATATTTTTTCTGTCTAGCACCCTGAAAATCTCGTGCCAATTCTTTCTGGCCTGCCAAGTTTCAAAAGAGAGATCAGTCACGAGTCTTATAGGTCTCCCTTTATATGTGAGGGCACGTTTACCCCTTGCTGCTTTCAGAATTTTCTCTTTATCCTTGTATTTTGCCAGTTTCACTATGATATGTCGTGCAGAAGATCGATTCAAGTTACGTCTGAAGGGAGTTCTCTGTGCCTCTTGGATTTCAATGCCTTTTTCCTTCCCCAGTTCAGGGAAGTTCTCAGCTATTATTTCTTCAAGTATCCCTTCAGCACCTTTCCCTCTCTCTTCCTCCTCTGGGATACCAATTATGCGTATATTATTTCTTTTTAGTGTATCACTTAGTTCTCTAATTTTCCCCTCATACTCCTGGATTTTTTTATCTCTCTTTTTCTCAGCTTCCTCTTTTTCCATAACTTTATCTTCTAGTTCACCTATTCTCTCCTCTGCCTCTTCAAGCCGAGCTGTGGTGGTTTCCATTTTGTTATGCATTTCGTTTAAAGCGTTTTTCAGCTCCTCGTGACTGTTCCTGAGTCCCTTGATCTCTGTAGCAAGAGATTCTCTGCTGTCCTGTATACTGTTTTCAAGCCCAGCGATTAATTTTATGACTATTATTCTAAATTCACTTTCTGTTATATTATTTAAATCCTTTTTGATCAGCTCATTAGCTGTTGTTATTTCCTGGAGATTCTTCTGAGGGGAATTCTTCCGTTTGGTCATTTTGGATAGTCCCTGGCGTGGTGAGCACCTGCAGGGCACTTCCCCTGTGCTGTGGTGTATAACTGGAGTTGGTGGGCGGGGCCGCAGTCAGACCTGATGTCTGCCCCCAGCCCACCGCTGGGGCCACAGTCAGACTGGTGTGTGCCTTCTTTTCCCCTCTCCTAGGGGCGGGATTCACTGTGGGGTGGTGTGGTTCGTCTGGGCTACTTGCACCCTGCCAGGCTTGTGATGCTGGGGATCTGGCGTATTAGCTGGGGTGGGTAGGCAAGGTGCACGGGGGCAGGAGGGGCAGGCTTAGCTCGCTTCTCCTTAGGTGATCCACTTCAGGAGGGGCCCTGTGGCAGCGGGAGGGAGTCAGATCAGCTGCCGGAGGTTTGGCTCCGCAGAAGCGCAGAGTTGGGTGTTTGCGCGGAGCGAGCAAGTTCCCTGGCAGGAACCGGTTCCCTTTGGGATTTCGGCTGGGGGATGGGCGGGGGAGATGGCGCTGGCGAGGGCCTTTGTTCCGCACCAAACTGAGCTCTGTCGTCAGGGGGCTCAGCAGCTCTCCCTCCCTTTGTCCTCCAGCCTTCCCGCTTTCCGAGCAGAGCTGTTAACTTATGACCTCCCAGACGCTAAGTCGCGCTTGTTGTGGGAACACAGTCCGTCAGGCCCCTCCGCTTTTGCCAGCCAGACTCGGGGGCTCTGCTTGGCCGGCGAGCCGCCCCTCCGCCCCGGCTCCCTCCCGCCAGTCCGTGGAGCGCGCACCGCCTCGCCGCCCTTCCTACCCTCTTCCGTGGGCCTCTCGTCTGCGTTTGGCTCCGGCGACTCCGTTCTGCTAATCCTCTGGCGGTTTTCTGGGTTATTTAGGCAGGTGTAGATGGAATCTAAGTGATCAGCAGGACGTGCGGTGAGCCCAGCGTCCTCCTAAGCCGCCATCTTGCCGAAAGTCCAAAAAATGTTTTAAATGTGTATTCATTTATTTTTAGGAGGGGAGGGGCAGAGAGACAAAGAGAGAGAATCCCATGCAGGCTCTATGCTATCAGTGCTGAGCCCAATGTGGGGCTCATCTCAGGAACTGTGAGATCATGACCTGAGCCGAGATCAAAAGTCACCTTTGATGACTCAGCTTAACTGAGTCACTCAAGTGCCCCCAGGGCATTAATTTTAAAAAAGAATTCTGAATTTAGATACAGTTCTAGCCTTAGAGTTCTCACTTAAAATTTTGACAGCAGCTCTAAGTCAAAGTTAAGCAGGGGAAAAGGGTGAAATGAAGCAATGGCCTAGATATGGAAACCCAGTTTATTAATAAAACTGAACATGGTTAAATTAAGTGGTGTCTAAGTAAAACTAAATACTAAAGTCATATTTTCAATTTTATCATTGCATAGCTGCTAAAAGTTTACTAATGCTTATCTGTTTGAATAAAGTCATATATTCTGATTAAGGAGCATGAATCTCAGTACTTACTTAAAGCTTCCAATTAACTCTATGTGCAAAGAAAAAATATTAATACGAAAGACTAAATCAGGAAGCCACCTTATTAAATCTCTAGTTAACTGGCATCAAATACCACTATCTTGCAACTGACTACAAGCATGAGACATACCATACCTATTGTTCTGCCACTAATTATTCAAATAAACTAGATGAGCACCTATGAGGTACTAGAAACTGAAGAATTAACAATTCACAAAGTAAGTGTTACCTCTAGAGATCTTATACTTTAGTAAGGGATGGAGATATTTTCTGGGAAGAGATGCCCGGGATATTTTTCACTGAAACCCGGGACTCTTCAATCAAACATCCAGTCACTGAAGCTCACTTGACTGAAAGATAAATCTAGCTAAAATATTAAGATTATTATAGATTGGTCTGAGTATAGTCATCAGTGCTATTTTGGAAATGTAAGTATGTCAAGCAGCTTTTTATATATATGCATGTACATGTATGTGTGTATATGACTTGTGCGTGGCCATGTCAGCACATGTCTGGCAAACTGTCCTCAAATGTCAGGACTACATCTAGGTAGCCCAGAAGAATCAAAATGGACATCTGTTTCCAGGGTATCTAATGTAACAAGATTGGTATCTGATGAGTCTGGCTGATAGCCATCGGTTTCCTGATTGAACAGACCAGATTAGTTTCTTGAGGTCCTCAGATTGCTAGGTCACCTCCACCCCACCATTCTCACTTAGAATGTATCAGAGGTGTGAAAAAGTGTAAAGTCCTGCTTAACTACATTTTCTTCCTTGTGCCTGGAACACAGTTGTTAACTGAGCATTAAAACACGGTTTTGTCTTACCCACACTTTTGGAATCTGTGCTGTATGCAAAGACCCACTTGTTTTAAGGGGAAAAAAATCCACTTTATTGAGATTGACAAGTGAATGTTAAAAGCATTTATAATACAATGCAATACATGTTACAGTAGAACCAAACACCAATGGGATACAAGCCAAAGAAGGGTAACTTCACCTTGTCTTAGGGAATCAGAAAATGCTCTGAAAAGGAAAGACCAGTGGGTAATATGATAGGGAAAAACAGGTAGTGACTTTGGGCAGGGGAAAAGGTATGGGTCAAAGGTCAAAGGTACATCAGCTACAATACCAATCTTCCAAGATGTGAAAGATAATTTTTCACTCTACAATTTAATCTGTAATTACTTACCTAATATTTAGAATTCTATTTAGTTTTTATGAGCTACAATTCCCAACTTCAGTTTCAATAAACAAGATTCACAATTCATTGATACAAATACCTACGACTTAAGCTTTCTTTGAAGAGTAGGAAGGATTTTCAAAATTTAGGGACAAATTAAGTGCCTTTTTTTGTGTGACTGGGTATTAGAAGATTCTTGCCTAGCTAAATGAAAGAGCAAATGAAAAAAAGACCATTGAATCACAGTTTGAATAGACTTTTACTAATTTTGGAAATTTAATTCGTATACTCAAGACAGATTTCTGTCAAAGTAATGTTAATCTGTTCACATTTCGTAATCTCAATATCAGTGGGGAGTGAGCACTTGTTTTGGGCCCTTATTTTACATAATTGTCCCTTCAGTGCTAGTTTTTCATGTCTCTTTTACCTTTATCATTCCTAGCAGTAACTGCCAAACTGTTCATTTTAACCATCTTTTCATCGTCACATGTCACTGTCACTTTTATAAATCAAACAATTAGTAATGAATTCATGGTGAGTCCAAATAGCAACTTACTTTTAGAAAGATAAATCCCACTTAGAGCATAACATACAGAGACCAAGGGTCAATGACTTATTCACTCTCCACTTTACTTCCACATTCACACTCAGGTCTACCTTGATCTCTAGAACAGCGCTTACCTAGGCAGGTGAGATTATAAAATGCACTCATCTAACATGCTGATACTCAACACAAAGTTACTTACTGTTGAATCACCTCTGAACTTAAATTACCATTGTGATATCCAATTCTGATTCAACCACTATGTTTTATAATACTTCCAATGACTGAGGCAGTCTTTTCTCTATGCCTAAATGCTGCCACATTTCTATATTTTCAAATGGTTTTCATTACAGGTATACCTAAAGAAATTCTTTAAGGAAAGACTTTATGAAGAAAGCAGACAGGATTCAGAAAGTGAAGTTATATAATATGGAATGAGAGCTATACTATCTTTACCACACCACTAACCTCAGTATAATGACACATAACATACTACAAAACCCATAAAATGGGATTGTACATTGACTTTCCTAATTCCACAAACACTGAAATTCCTCATTGGGCTTATAAGGGGAACGGTCTCTGTCCTGAAGTGGTCTGCATTGTTCTATAAGTGCTATACCACATATGGTGGTTCTTTTCAGTGGTAGCCATTGTGTATTCAGAAGGCATCCCAAGAGTTTACTCTCATTTTCTGTTTATGGATTATTGTAATGTTTGGTTTAAGAGGGGCTTTAATCAAAGTTATGTAATCCTAATTGTAAAATTTAGCTTAAATACATAAAAAATTCTATAAACCAAACACCAATGGGATACAAGCCAAGGAACGGAACCCTCACTCTACTCTTAGGGATTCAGAAAATTATACTTCACTAACGATTATAAAATGGAGAGCTTACAACCACCAAGCGGATGTAAGAATAGAACATTGCCAGCACAATAGAGCCTTCTATTCTCCCTACTGGATAGTAGCTCTGTCTCTTCTTTCATTTTCCATCTTGCTTTTGTGCCAATCATTCTCTGGCTTTTCTTTACAGCTTTATCGTCGAATAGGGCCTCACCATCATTTGCACCCAGCCCACAGAAGGTCAGGAGAATATGGAAAAGGTACAGTTTGTCTCTAGAATGGTTTTCATCATGTCTAGAACTCAGTACATGCCACTTCTCACTGCAAGAAGGAAACTGTATCCATATCGAGAACTGTGTGTTCTGAAAGAAGAGATGAACAGCTGGCAATCTCTGCCACACTGGGCCACTCATAGCAGTGCCTACCACATACCACTGATGTGAAGATTGAATAAGATAATGAATGTGGGAACTTACTGCTAAGCCTGGGACTTGGTAAACACCTAATGACAATGACTATTATAGGCTATATATGCTTCCTGTGCTTCTATTTATTGTGTAGACCTGTATTAAATAAGAATATACTCACATTCTCTAAATTAGGCAATAGAACTGTCAAATATGAAATGTGAATGATACTTTCTGATCATTTTTCTTATTTAAGTGTTTTGCCTTTAGTTTTTGTTAGAGGCACGTTATTCACTAAAACCATTGTTCAAGTTTCCCTGATTTTAAAAAATATGGTACATTCTGTACAATCATAATAAAAACACCCAAGATTCAGTATCAAAACACCAAATACGTAGTCTTCTTTCTACCATGTGTTAATTGTGACTTGGAATAAGCCATCGACATCTCTGAGTGGTAGTCTCATCATCCATGAAATGGAAACTGGATCCTCTTTCCCATTTGCCTCAAAGTTCTTCCCTGAGGAAACACAGAGACTGACAGATATAACACGCAGGGAACACAGCAACAGCACACTCTTCCTAAGAGCAAATGTAAAACCTGCATATATCTTCAATTTTTAAGTGGGTCTATTCAACCTTACATCAGAGAGACACTTTAAACAGCATAGGTGATTCCACCAGCTATCCTACTCACTGAGAAAGATGGGAGTTTATGCCTCAGATTGAGTGAGATTTTAATATTTAAAGGTGCAACAAAGCCCTTTATATAAACCAACTACTTCTTCTAGGGCTGGGCTGAACATACAGTGAAATGTCCTAATGCCAGAGAGAAAAACCAACTGTGCCACTCTTAGAGAAAAACATCATGTCTGTCCCCAGTGTGGATATTTGCTAGCCTAATCAAATTTCATTTTCTTTTTTTTTAAAATATATGAAATTTATTGTCAAATTGGTTTCCATACAACACCCAGTGCTCATCCCAAAAGATGCCCTCTTCAATGCCCATCACCCACCCTCCCCTCCCTCCCACCCCCCCATCAGCCCTCAGTTTGTTCTCAGTTTTTAGGAGTCTCTTATGCTTTTAGCCTAATCAAACTTCAGGAGTAATGCTATTGACCATATGAGACCAATTTTGGAAACTCTCCACATGTAGAATGTAACTCTACTATGTTGCATTATGAAAATCTACCTTTATCAGTCTGGTATAGTGCCATTTTTGTTTGCCATGTAGAGCACATTGCCACACAAGAAGCCAACAAACCACCTAAGCTAAATTTCAAAATACTTAAATATTGAGTGGAGATGGGAAAATGGTAAATAATGAAAATTGTTAGAAGCATCTTAGAAAATATATTGCACCTTGATAAATCATATGAAGGATCTTTAAAATGACATTTTCATGGATAAAGAAGATGTGGTTTATATATACAATGGAATACTACTTGGCAATGGGAAAGAATGAAATCTGGCCGTTTGTAGCAATGTTGATAGAGCTGGAGAGTGTTATGCTAAGTGAAATAAGTCAGGCAGAGAAAGACATGTTTTCACTCGTATGTGGATCCTGAGAAACTTAACAGAAGACCATGGGGGAGGGGAAGGGGAAAAAAAGTTACAGAGAGGGAGGGAGGCAAACCATAAGAGACTCTTAAATACTGAGAACAAAATGAGGGTTGATGGGGGGATGGGGGAGAGAGGAAAGTGGGTGATGGGCATTGAGGAGGGCACCTGTTGGGATGAGCACTGGGTGTTGCATGAAAACCAGTTCGACAATAAATTACACTTAAAAAAATAAAATAAAATAAAATAAAGTAAAAAAATAATAATAAATACATTTTAAAAATAAAATAAAAAATAAAATGACATTTTCTTACCTTAAAAAAATCCACATTCTTTCCAGTAAAGACATTACCACAATTTGGTTTATTCACCAAATTCCTTCAAGTTGTCATTGCTCTCTCAGCTGAAATTTGAAGTTCTGTACCTTAAAATATATATAGGAGTAGCATATGGAAGCCAAAAAACCCAGAAGTGATTTAATCATTCCCAGGTCCTCCAACCATGTGAGTTCACATTTTTAAATATCAAATGACTTGTGTTATTATCCTATCCAGACAAATCATGTGAACTCAATAATATTTCTAGGGCTTTCCAGAAAGCAAAGGAGAGTCACAGCAAGGGCTTTAATTATCCATCATTTTACTTTGTAAATTCCTTTCTCCTAACTTGAGTTCCAATTACTCTTTATCTCCTGAAGCTACTGCCCTCTGTCTACCTAGTGCCAAATGTGACTACAGCTTTCCTGTCTTCATTATGAAAAATGACAACTGATCTAGTCACTGTGTATTATAATTCCATTTTAGATATGGACACTGGAATACATTCACAGTACTGTGCAGAAATGATATAATTTCAGAATGCGGTTTCTAACACTCATGACCATAGCCACAGAGGGATCGCTTATTTACTGGTCAAGCGTCTTGTTGAATCCTGGCCTAATGAGACATTTCTGTGCTTTTTTCTCTTCCATGCCCTCTTTTCTGAAATATAAAACCTTACAAATATTCCCAATTCACTTAAAAAAAAATTTATTCTATACTGTATTGTGTACAAACTACCTTATTCTGTAGTACTTGATGCCAGGTTTTTTATGTAACCAAATAGAGTGGTTAAATTTGTCCATAAGTAACATCCTTATTTGAGCCAATCATCTCCTCAAAGGGCCCTCTCTTTCTCAACAAGAAGAAGCAAGAAGCTGTTTACCTAAACAAAGAACAAAAACTGTAATACCCAGCATGAGAGAAATCCATGTAATACCCAGCATGGAACAAAGCAGAATCAACCTTCAAACTAGAAATCTTTTCTCATAGTCCTTGTTCACCGAAGTGAAAATAATAAGGTAGAAGCAAAGCATACTACAAAGAGTTCTAGACTTGAAATCAGAAGACTATGAGGATACTCTACATCTTGTCTTTGTTAAGCTGTGTGACTTTTGATGAATCATTAACTATTCTGAGCTTCACTTCCCCATTCACAGAGTAAATATCTTTTGTTGATCAGTATGTGCTACTTTGACTGGATAAAAGTAAAAAAAGAAAAGAAAAGAAAAGAAAAAAGAAAACAAACTCTGCCAAAAGAAACCTGCTGTAAAATGTTTACAGATGCAAAATAGATTAAATATAATAGTCTTTCAGGAACCTTCGATTTCTCCCATTTGAAAAAGACATATTCTTGCCAATCAGAGGAAAGAAACAAGAGTATATACACAGTAGGTGATTTATGCTTCTAATAGCATGTGGCAGATAAGAACAATCCCAATGGTACAGTGTCAGTCTATTGTTCTCCAATTCAATAATCTGGAGACCATTCATCTTTTTCGAGTGGAAAAAAGGAGTTCAAAATGAAAAACTTTAAAAAGTCAGATAATACATTTCTTATTTAATATTGTTGCTAAACAGGAAAAAAGTAAAGACATCGTGCAAATGATGAAGAAAAAAAAAGACCTAGTGATAAAGACCGGTAGTAAATTATAGAGAGAAGACTCAAATTTCCTTTAACATGTTAAGAAAAAAATAGACTAAGAAGGCTACTGCAAAAAACGTTTTCATTAAACATAAAATCTCCCCGTTGTGTAACTAACTGTACTGAGAGATACAGTTTCTGATTATAACTATCTCCTACTCAGGACTTTCCTCAGGGCAAGTTTAACATCTTTGTTTCTTAAACTATAGATTAAAGGGTTCATCATGGGAACCACATTGGTATAAAAGACAGAAGAGATTTTCCCCTCATCCATAGACCCAGCAGAAGATGGTTTAAGATACATAAATGCACATGATCCAAAGAACAAGGAAACAGCAATTATGTGGGAACTGCAGGTGCTGAACGCTTTGGACCTGCCCTCAGTGGAACTGATGCGGAGGATGCTGGAGAGGATGCAACTATAAGACACAAAGATGGTGACACTGGGCACAATGATGTTGATGCCCACCACAATGAAAACCACCAGTTCATTTACATAGGTGCTTGTGCAGGAAAGCTGGAGCACAGGGAGGATGTCACACAAATAATGGTTGATGGTGTTTGCATCACAGAAGGTGAGTCTCAGCATGCTTCCTGTGTGAGCCACAGCACCCGAAAATGCCATCAAATATGAACCAAGCATAAGGCTGGAACACACTTTAGGGGACATGACAACATTATACAAAAGTGGGTTACAGATGGCCACATAGCGATCATAGGCCATTGATGTCAACACATAGCATTCAGAAATAGCAAAAAAACAGAAAAAGTAAAGCTGGGTCATGCACCCCCTGTAGGAGATAATATTTTTCTTTGATACAAAGTTAGTCAGCATTTTGGGTGTAAACACAGAAGAATAGCAGAGGTCTATGAAGGACAAATTGAAAAGGAAAAAGTACATTGGGGTGTGTAGGTGTGAATTCAGTCCAAGTAGAGTTATCAAGCCCGAATTTCCTAACACAGTGACCACATACATGACTAGAAACAGGCAGAACAGAGGGAGCTGGAGATCTGGTAGGTCTGTTAGCCCCACCAGAATGAATTCAGTCACAAAAGAACCATTTCCAGGAGCCATCTTCTCTAAAGGGATCTGTGAGCACAGAAGAAAAAAGTTACAAAGAGAAAAACTCAGCTTTTCCCACCATTTCTCCTTTCCCAAATGCAGTATATGCATGGAGAAGGTCTGAGACTAGCCCAACCTGGACCCAAGACTCCACTGCTACTATCATGATACTGAGTGACTCAGGCTTCCCTTTATTAGTCTTTGCAAGCTAAGTAACAAAGAATGTCAAATATTAGCCTATAGAGTGAAGAGCAATGTTGCTAAACGTAAACATAACTATGGGAAATACCTTCTCCCTTATGGAGAAGAAGTTTACATGAGGACACAATTATCCTTCTTTCTTCTCATTTTCATTCACATAAGCTTGAAGCTTGTAAAATTTGAAGCTGCAACCTGGAGCTGGCCTCTAATGCAGATTAGACTTGGTGTGGTGGAAACCAACTAGACTGTTTCTAATCCAAAACTAAGGGACCAGTCTACAAGAAGTTACTGCCCAATGTCACAGAGTAAAAGCCTCAAATCTGGAGTAGCAGCAGCCAGTTTTGCCCATGGAGAAGAAACTTACTGACTCACAGAACGCATCCCTTGACCAGCCCTTGCAACATCTCTAAACATTCCCTGCTCCGGACAGATTTTTCTGCCAATTTCACTTGAGTCTCAGGACTGCAAAACTGGGAAAGATAGTGGCATATCTTAGATCCTCAGGTTTCCATCTCAAAAAAGGAGGACATGATTAAGCTGAAATTCAGAAGCTCACCCACCTTAGGCCAGAAAACATTGGTGCTTCCTTATCATTGTTATTATCCCCATTGTCATGGAAGGGCAATTTCTGGCTCTGAGGATTTGGTTCTTTTGATTCAAAGAGAATTCAGCCCACACTTAATTGCTGATATGTCCTGGAAATCTTTTAGAACTATAGATCTTAATTTCTGATTATGACTTTTAGTTCCCTCAAACAGAAGACAAAAACAGTCTTTATTGTTATCATTTTTGCCACTTGGTAAATCACAGAAGATTTAATGTGAGTGTAACTATATAATGGTAGTTATAAACAAGGCAGAAACTTGCTCAGTGTGTTCCCCAAGGAAAATTTCTAAGTATAATCAGAAACCATGGGGATTGTATATACACCCTGGACCAGAATCCAACTTCGGTGCCTCAAGGACTCGATAATCTGCTCAAGTTTTCTCTTCCCTGTAGAGACTGTATGACCCCTCAAGGAAGAGCCAAAAATAAATTCCCATTTCCAATTATGCAAGCTGAAAGCCTTAATCTCTACTTCTCCACATGACACACTGATTCAAAAAACAACTTATGTACAGATTCCCTTTGTAAAAAAATCTGGAAACTGGTTAAGAAGGTCCCTTACCCAATTCATGCATGAAACCAGGCATATTGAAGCTGTTAGGGAAATTCAAGATACCCTTTTGTCATAATACCTATCTTGGCATAGCACATGTGATTCTGACAAAAATCCCTCAGCTCCCAGCTACTCCCTGGGAAAGGGAAGAGGTGCAGCATACATCCAAAGCCTCAAGTTTTTTAGGAGCTTTCCATAAGACTAGCTTATGTTAGGCATGTTTCAGAAAGGTGAGGAGCCGTGGGCCATGGCATAGTTTAGCTGCACAGGTGACAGAGGACAGAGAGAGCAATTTGGGCTAGAACTCACAATAGCCCTCTGCCCCCACATACACACGCCCTGCTGACTCAGCCCAGAGCTAGCAGTAAAGAACTCTTCCTCTAACCATGTATCTAATGACCCAACTTATTAGGGGGCTGCCTGAGGAACCGACTTCAGCCTTGCTTGTTTTAGAGTGCTGATGGGAACTGACATACTCCAGAAGCAATGAAGCAAAAAAGAACAAAGAAAGTGGGACAGACTGACATGAACTGTAAGAGGCTCTCACTATCTGGCCAGGCTTTTTGTGTGGGTCTTCTCTAGCACAAGGCTAGACCATGAAGATTAGGATAGGTGGACATTTTGTCTAACGTCCAGACACAAGCCCAGAGAGTCTAAGTATTTCCCAGAAAGAACAACATAAATCTCCAGAAACTGTCCCTAATGAAATGGAAATACATCGTTTATCTGACAGAGAATTCAAAACAGCTATCATAAAAATGTTCACTGCAGTCAGAGAGCAATACGTGAAAAAAGTAAGAACGTCAACCAAGAGACAGAAAACTCTAAAGAATACCAAGCAGAAATAATGAGGCTGAAGAAAAAAAATCACTGAACTGGAAAAATTACTAGGAGGTTAAAACAGCAGACAAGGTCACACAAAAGAAAATATCAGAATTAAAAAAAAAAGTCATGTGAAATTAGTCATCAAAGTATCAAATGAAGAAAGAATTAAAAATAGCAAATAAAATAAGAGAATTTTTGGACTGTACCAGTTGGACAAATATATGTATTTTAGGGATCCAAAAAAAAAAAGAGATGAGAAATAACCTGAAAGATTTCTCAAAGTAAAAATGGCTTAAAACCCCCCAAATCTGTAGAAAGAAATGAATATCCAGATCCAGGAAACAAAAAGGATCCCCCTGACCAAAAAAAAGATGACTGCAAAGAAATCCACACCTGGACACACTATATTCAAAATTATTGAAAAATCAAAGACAGAATTTTGAAAGCAGCAAGAGAAATGCAACTTATCCCATACAGTGAACCCCCCAATAAGAATATCCGTGAATTTTCCAGCAGAGTTCAATGGATTTCAGCAGAAATCTTGCAGGTCAGAAGGGAATGGGAAGATCTATTCAATGTGCTGAAAGAAAAAAAAAAGGGGCGGGGGGGGGGCCAACCAAGAATACTATAAATAGCAAAAGTATCCTTCCAAAAGAAAGAGAAAATTTTTCCTCAAACAACAGCTGAAAAGATTCATCACCACTAAACCTGCCTCATAAGAAATGTGAAAGAGAATTCTTCAAGCTGAAAAGAAAGGACACTGGGGGTGTCTGGGTGGCTCAGTCAGTTAAAGCATCTGACTCTTGATTTTGGCTCAGGTCATGATCTCACAGTTCCTGAGTTCGAGCCCCGCGCGGAGAGTGTGGAGTCTGCTTGGGATTCTCTCCTTCTCTTTCTGCCCCTTCCCTGATCTCTCTCTCTCTCTCTCTCTCTCTCTCTCTCTCTCTCTGTCTCTTCTTTTTTCTTTTAAAAGGTATTTATATCAAAATAAACACCTTTTAAAAGAAAAAAGAAAGGACACTAAACAACATCACATTAGCCTAAGAAAGTCTAAAACAAATTGATAAAGGTAAACACATAGTACAGAATATTGTGTTGTAAAAGTAGTGGGTATGGGCTTCCTTGTGGCTCAGTTGGTTGAGCACCCAACTTCAGCTCAGGTCATGATCTCACAGTTGGTGGGTTTGAGCCCTGTATCCAGCTCTGTGCTAACAGCTCAGAGCCTGAGTACTGCTTTGGATTCCGTGTCTCCCTCTCTCTCTGCCCCTCCCCCACTTGCACTCTGTCTCTCTCTGTCTCTCAAAAATAAATAAAATGTTTAAAAAAACATTTTGGGGGTAATGTTCTTTCAGTTTTGATACAAAAGTTAGTAGACAAAAGTATCAAGAAACAGATACCACTAAAAATGTTAATAGACACAAAATACATGTATGTATTCAATAAAGTATCTTTAAATGACAAAAGCAAGATGTCAGAAATATTTCCTTAAATCAAGTCTACAGCCCCTATCAATGTATTTGAACATATGAATAAATAGGAAAATATGTGAGGGTGTGTGTTAGGCTTACACATATATACCAAAGGGGAACTCTGTTATGATAACACCTATATTATAAAAGAAGAGAGACTCAAATAAATTACCTGGCTTTATACCTCAAGGAATTGGAATGAAAAGAACAAAACCAGAAATATATCAAATAGAAAATAGAAAATCATAGTAAAGCATGAAAATGGAGCAGTTTTAAAAGGTAAAATTGACAAGCCTTTAGCAAGTCTAAACAAGAAAGAAGAGAAGGGCACCTGGGTGGCTCAGTCAGTTAAGTGTCCGACTTCAGCTCAGGTCATGATCTCCTGGTTTGTAGGTTGGAGCCCCACGTCCAGCTCTGTGCTGACAGTTGAGTCTGGAGCCTGCTTTGGATTCTGTGTCTCCTTCTCTCTCTCCCTCTCCCTCCACTTTCTCTCTCTCTCTCTCTCTCTCTCTCTCTCTCTCTCTCTCTCTGTCTCCTTCAAACATTAAAAAAAAAAAGAAGAAGAGAGAAGACTCAGGTAAGTAAAATAAGAAATGAAAGAGGAGACAATACAACGGGTGCTACAGAAAGAAAAAGAAAAAGAAGATTATGTGAACATGTATTCACCAAAAAGTGGATAATCTCAAAGAAATGGATAAATTTGTAGAAACATACAACCTAGCAAAAATGAATCATGAATAGAATTTCAGAACATAACTGTCACTGATATGTGATTAAATCAATACTCTAAAATTTCCCAACAATGAAAATCCAAGCTTCAAGTAGAAATTCTACCAAACATTTAAAGAAGTAGCACAGTCCTTCTCAACTCTCCCATAACATTAAAGAACAGGGTAGACTTTCAAATCCATTTTATGAGGCCAGCATTACCTTGATATCAAGTCCAGACAAAGACACTACAAGAAAATTAGAAGCTAGTATGATGAATTCTGAATTCTTATTCATCTGATGAATACATAAAAGCATATATTTACACACACACTTATATTTAGTAGGGGAGAAGGGCAGAAGGGCATCATTTATTTACTCATATAGAGGGGATTCTCTCAGTAGTAAAAAAGCATCGGACTCTGAGTTTCTTCAAATGTGTAAACTGCTCAAAGTAAGTGGCTCCAAACATAAAACAATGACTTGTGCTCCCACAATTATGGAATTTTTTTTCGTGACAATTCTAGAGGGAGAAAGATGGAAAAGATCACTCAGGCATTGTGCTAGCCTGTTTTGGCTGCTATAACAAATCCATGGATTGGTGGCTTATAAATAAGAGAAATTTATTTCACACAGCTCTGGAATCAGGGAAGTGCAAGATCAAGGCACCAGGATATTCCATCTCTGGTGAGGTACCTCTTCCTGGTTCATAGGCCGCTGTATTCTTGCTCTGTCCTCACATGACCAAAGGAAAAAGGGTACTCTCTGCTATCTTTTCTATAAGGGCATTGTTCCCATTCATGAAGTCTCCACCATTATGACCTAATCAACTACCAAATTCTCACCTCCTAATACCATCACACTAAGGATTAAGTTTCAACATAGGAATTTAAGGAAGCCACATTCAGTCTATAGCAGACTTCACTTTAAAGGTCTTTCTTCATTCTCTAAATCCATGATCTAAGATCTGTATCTAAGGTCCATGTTTAGGATCTTTCCAACATCACACATATGATTTTGAAACTTTTACACTCACAAAATTAGGTTTAAAAAAGACAGAGAGAAGGAAATTCAAGATGCAATGTTTTGGAAAAGGATCCAAGGTAAAAAAAAAAAAAGTAGATTATTAATTACATGAAATAAGCCTAGATAGAAATTCTACTAGAAGACTCCACTAGCTGTGGCATTAAAAAGGAGACATAGGCTTTCTTCATGGGCATTCTTATAAAAACCAAAGCTCCCCATCTCAAAAACAGTGTAACTATAAAACTGAAAATGGAAGTTACTATTAAGAGCTGGATGGCCTGACTTTGTTTTTCTCTTGGATCCCGAGTAAAAATGAAGAGCCAGAAAAACGACCTACCAATCCATGACCTGTGTGACCAGTGCATTTAATTCCCACCCCCTGCTCCAAACCAAGTAGCCATGATTGAGAGCTGCTCTTTCCTGTACCCAAATACTGTGACAATATAAAGTTTCTGAGCAGATCAAAAGTATAAAAATCCTGGTGAAAAGGGAATGAACAATTGCATTTCTGGATAATAGAACGCATAAATGTGTCCTAGCAAACCCTACATGACACCACGTGTATTATTCAAAGAGAAGTGCAGCAATCTGGGGTTTACCCTATTTTGGGTATCAACTCTCCTACCAATGACCCTTCTAGGGAAAGATGTGTTGCCTCTGAGATTTTTCTAGTTCACAAATTTTCCACACAATTTAGATCATAAATCATAGTAAATGAGAGAAGGCACACTGGGTCTTTAGGGGAGAGACTTCTTACAATTACAATTGTCCTAAAAATAAGAATTTTCTTTTGTACCAATACTATAACATTTTGAAAGATTAATCTGTTTTACTTCTCCCTATGAATTAGGGTACAGAGTTATGTGGTCCAAGTACGTCCCTATCAATTGGAAATTAATGTTTGAGCAATAATCTAAGTAAACAGCTCCCTCTGATGGGGACTTTTATCTTAGAGAACACTCAAATCAATTTAAAAGAAAAAAAAAATGCTGTAAGGAATATCCCAGGAGGGCTTTAATAATATTTTTTCTTCTTTCTTTCCAAGTTTTTATTTAATTTCCAGTTAGTTAACATATAGTTACTCACAGTAAACATACAGTAAATTTAGTTTCAGGTATAGAATTTAGTGACTCAATACTTACATACAACACCTGGTGCTTATCACAACAAGTGCCCTCCTTAATTCCCATCAACTAACCAATCTCCCTGCTCACCTCCCCTCTGCTAACCATCAGTTTGTTCTCTGTAATTAAGAATCTGTTTCTTAGATGTCCTCTTTTTTTTTTCTGCTAAGTTCATTTGTTTTGTTTCTTAAATTCCACATATGAGTGAATATTTTTAAAAGTCAAATTAAGGAGCACCTGGGTGGTTCAGTCTGTTGAGATTCCAACTCTTGATTTCAGCTCAGGTCATGATCTCAGGGTTCATGGGATCGAGCTCCCCATCAGGCTAATAGTGCAGAGCCTGCTTGGGATTCTCTCCCTCTCTCTCTGCCCCTCCTCTGTTCACACACACACACTCTCTCTCTCTTAACTAGATAAACTCAAAAAAATAAAAGTCAAATTAAGATCCTTGCTATATACATATTAGTCTCACTTTTAAAACTACAAAATACTATATACATTTTAATATGGTGGAAGAAAATTTTGGTAACTATTTTGCATTCTCCTTTCACTTCCCTTTATCTCAATGTGAGAAGAATTTGAATTCATTTCAAGATTTATTGAGATGGAATTGACATATAGTACTGTGTAGCTTTAAGGTGTACAATGTGTTTATTTGATAAATGAATATTGCCATATGATTACCACAGCCATATTAACTAACACCTCCATCAAGTTACATAATTACCATATCCTTTTTGTGGTGAGAACTTTTAAGACCTACTTTCTCAGTAAATTTCAAGTATGCGGCATACATATAATGGAATATTATTCAGCCATGAGAAATAACAAAACTTGGCCATTTACAACACCATAGATGGTCCTAGAGGAAATTTCTTAAGTGAAATAAATCAGGCAGAGAAAGACAAATACTACATGATATCACTTGTATGTGGAATCTAAAAAATCCAGACTTGGGGCATCTGGGTGGCTCTGTCAGTTAAGCATCCAACTCTTGATTTCAGCTCATGATCTCAGGGTCATGAGTTGGAGCCCCAAGTCAGGCTCTGCACTGACAGCTCAGAGCCTGCTTGAGATTCTTTCTCTCCCTCTCTCTCCCTGCTCCTTTTCCACACCTACACACACTCTCTCTCAAAATAAATAAATAAACATGTAAAAATAATTTTAAAAATTAAAAAGTCAGACTCATAGAAAGAGTATAAAGGTGGTTACCAGGGGCTGGGAAGGGTGGGGGGGGTGGGCACTGGCTTGTTGTTGAAAGTGATAAACTTTCAGTGAGAAAATGAACAAGTTCTGGAAATCTAATGCAAGGCACTGTGATTATAGATAGTATTTAAATTCTTTAGAGGAGTGTTAGGAGATAAAAGAAGCAGTTGTTCAAAGAATAGTTAATTCAAGGAGAGAAAAAAAATTAAAGCTGTTCCTTATTCCTCCCCATCTTCAATATTATGGCTCTGGGTAATCAAAATTAATCCATATAGTAGCTTGAAAGCATTCTAAAACCACCCATCCCTTTGTTTTTAACTATTAAACAGGTGAAATAAAAAGGCCTAAATGCAAATGTAATAAAGAACTCAGACAAGTGACATGTGAAGGAAAACCAAAGAACTAGAGTATAGAGATAAATTGATTTCATTTAAATTCATGACAGGTGCATATATACATATATTTCCATGAAGAGAATGCAAAAACAACTCTCACACTGATAATCACTTGGTTTTCAACATGGATGCCAAGATGTTCTATGGAGAGCCAATAATCTCTTCAACAAAGTAGATGTTGACATTTAGAGAAATGAAATTGGACTCCTATCTCACACAAGAAGCAAAATTAATTCCAAATAAATCATAGATATAAATGTAAGAAGTAGTATCATAAAATTCACAGAAGAAAATATCTGAGTAAGTCTCTGTGACCTTGGATTAAGGCATTGGCTTCTTAAATATGACACCTACAGCACATGAGACAAAAGAAAAAAACAGATGAGTTGGAATTCAACAAAATCTATACCACAAAATGCAGTGTATGCACATAATGGAGTATTACTTAGCAAAAAAAAAAGAAAAGAAACAAAGTGACTTTACGATTTACAATATGGAGGCACTTTGGAAAGAGTAAGCCAAGTAAGAAAAGCTGGTCATAAAAGACCACATATTGTATTATTCTGTTTGCATTTAAAATCTATAGAGACAGAAATTAGATTGGGGGTTGCCTAGATTGGGGTGAGGAATAGGAGACCAGCAGCTATGGGAATGGTGGAAAGGTCCCCAAATATGTTGTGGCAATGGTTGCATAACTCTGTGAGTAAAGCATAAACTGTTTAATTTAAATGTGTGAATCATCAATAAAGCTGCTACCAGAAAGATAATACTAAGCCTTAAAAAAAAGGATGAAAAGAAGTCAAAACATTTTGGGGGTGCCTGGGTGGCTCAGTTGGTTAAGCATCTGACTTCGGCTCAGGTCATGATCTCACAGTTTGTGAGTTCGAGCCCCACGTCGGGCTCTGTGCTGACAGCTCAGAGCCTGGAGCCTGCTTCGGATTCTGTGTCTCCCTCTCTCTCTCTATCCCTCCCCGGCTTGTGCTCGGTCTCTAAAAAATAAATTAAAATGTTCAAAAAATTTAAAAGAAGAAATACCTTTCAAAAAATATATTACATGTGCACACACAGTCTCCTATACACATGTAATTTTCCCATTATGACACACAGGATCATTCATGTTTTAAAACAAATCACTTCATTTTCCTTTTTTTCTTAGCACTTCTCCTGTCTTGGCTCCCTTCCATCACTCAGTTATTCCTGTGTATAACCTAGCACACACCTTACCATATTTTCCTACTTGCTCACATAACCACATACATTTCTAAGCGTTTTTAAGTGATTACAAAGTATATATTTTTCTCTATTTATTTGTTTTTGAGAGAGAGAGAGCAAGAGAGAGAGCAAGTGTCAATGGGGGGGTGGGCACAGAGAGAGAGTGGAGAGAGAGAGAAAGAGAATCCCAAGCAGGATTTGCATGGAGTTTATGTACCTTGCCCCAAGGTACATAATTTTAAATCTCTTGTTTTTGTCATTTGATGATACTTCATTAATTCATTACTATTTCCCCAATGTTCTGCTGTGGGTATATTGTAACTTACCCAATCATTTCATCTTAGTATAACTTCACTATTTTTCCAGATTTTCCAGTACAAGCAATGTTAAAATAATCATAATTATTTGTGCCTGTACTTGATATACCAGTACTTTTACCTCAGTAAAACAATTTTGTAGAATATCATCTTTCAGTTTAATATCAGATGGCTTTCCTAGAGACTATAATAATTCATCTCTCCCCAGGCAATGGAGGCATCCCCTGGGAAATAGCTACAAATATCTGGGCTCCAGACCAGTGTATGAGACCCTTTCTAAAAGATACTGGCGGGCTGTAGCAAGGCAGAGGGAGAGAACAGAAAGAGGTTTCCTAGCCTACATTCCCTGAGACGACCTCCATAGGCTTCTGGAAGTGTGCCAGACCAGAAGCCTGCCCCTCAGGCCAACACTCAAGGGAAAGCAAAAAAGCCTCTTTCTCAGAAAGACTGAGGGTATATTTCCATGTGCTCTCTGTGCAGTGCCCTTCATGTGGTAGTCTGCCAAGAACTACCAACTGACTCTCCAGTTGTTACAATCCCATGGGATCCAGGGATGCAAGCTCCCTTGACCTCCAGAGCCAGGCAATCAAAAGGCATCCCCTGGGCTGCAGCCACAAAACTCGGGCATCAGGTGTGTGTAAAAGCTTCCCTCCTGGAGATACTGGCTCTGTGGAGTATGGGGGAAGAAAAGTGTGAAGAAGACACCTGCCAAGGAGGGGGAAAAATTAAAAAAGAAAAAAGGTTAGTATTAAAAAAAAAAAAAGAAAAGATGGCACTCGACAGCTTTATCAAAGCAGAGGGAGAATGCAAAAATGGCACCCACTGAGTAAAAAAAAATGGCGACACCAGGTTTAGCAAAATAGAGGGAGAGCACAAAAATGGCACCCACCTAGCACCTCAATCCCCACAGAATACCCCAACACAGCCCTGGCTCTTAATCTGATGATTAACATTAGCAAATGAATGTCTTTCAGATATAGTCTTGGCACTTTTTAAATGGCTGCATCTGCACTGGGCCCTGAGGTGAGTGAATTGCACCTATGCCCTCTAAGAAATGTTTCTCAGTTCACTATAGCCTTTGGGTCTCATGGACATGAGCTCCATTGGTTTTCAAAGCCAGATGTTTGGGGCCTCACCTCTCACCTGCAGGTCTTAAAAGCTGGGGTGTCTGAGGTGGGGTATGAACACTCTGCTTCTCAGGGAGAAGTGTGAGTTTGCCAGGGGTTCACAGCAAGACCACATCTCAGCTTCTCCTTCCCTCCTCTGTGTGGCCCTTTTCTTGTTTGCCAATGTGAAGGAGCTGCTCAGCCAGTTTTCAAATCTTTCTCAGAGGAAACTGTTCCATATACAGCTGTAGATTCAGTGGGTCTGCAGGAGGAAGTGAGTTCAGGATCTTCCTAAATTGATATCTTTGACCACCTCTCCTG
Source organism: Prionailurus viverrinus (assembly GCF_022837055.1). NCBI lineage: Eukaryota > Metazoa > Chordata > Mammalia > Carnivora > Felidae > Prionailurus > Prionailurus viverrinus. Next base: position 21,470,488 of record NC_062570.1, read on the forward strand.
AATCTGTACACCTTAAACTTATATAGTGCTACATATCAATTATATCTCAATAAAGCTGAAAAAAATGGGGGGGGATACTCTTTAGTTAAATAACATATTTCTATTTTGAAATGAGAGAAAAATCATGGCCATAAATCTGGTTGGGTTTTAGAAGGTACATAGCACAACTCCCTATTAAAGTATCCCAATATGCCAATATTTTCATGAAACTTATTACAGATAGAGGTACAAGAAAAAAAAAAACAAGTATGGTTGGTTTTTTTTAAAAATTCCTTCCTCATTTTGATGAAGTCACTCATAACCTTATTTATCTCAGAAAGTTAAATTTTTGAAAAAATATATATTTTTTTCTTTTTTTTTTCAACTTTTTTTTTGGGGGGGGGACAGAGAGAGGCAGAGCATGAACAGGGGAGGGGCAGAGAGAGAGGGAGACACAGAATCGGAAATAGGCTCCAGGCTCCCAGCCATCAGCCCAGAGCCTGACGCGGGGCTCGAACTCACGGACCGCGAGATCGTGACCTGGCTGAAGTCGGACGCTTAACCGACTGCGCCACCCAGGCGCCCCGAAAAAATATATTTTTAATATGAAATTTATTGTCAAGTTGGTTTCCATACAACACCCAGTCCTCATCCCAAAAGATGCCCTGCTCAATGCCCATCACCCACTTTCCCCTCCCTCCCACCCCCCATCAACCCTCAGTTTATTCTCAGTTTTTAAGTTCTTATGGTTTGGCAAAATATATTCTAAGTGTAGATATAGATCTGATCATATGGTTGTCAATTAAAATAATAACAACAGTTCCACATCAGTGCTAAGTGGGGGGGAAAAAGTAAAATTAAGCAATGATGTAGAGATGGAAATTCAGTTTATTGGTAAAAAACAGATATAGTTAAACTTAGTGGTGTCTGAGTAAAAATCAAATTCAAAATCACGTTTCTTATCTTTTCATTGCATAGCTTCCAAAGTTTTTACTAATGCTTATTTATTTAAATAGAATATTTTATTTTAAGAAAACTCTTACTTAAACCTGAAGAACCAGTATTTACTAAAAGCTGTCAAATATTTCTAATGTGCAAGGCAAAATTAACCTGAAAGAATTAAATCATGAAGCCACCAGATTAAAACTCAAGTAGGCTGACCTCACACACTAGACTCCTATGACACTATGACCATATGGCAGCATCATACCACTAATTTAGCTCAGCCACTAATTTAGCTAAAGAATATTAGTTGAGCATCCATGAGGTACTAGAAATTGAGGATATAACAGTTAACAAAGTAATGCTACGTCCTTAAAATCTTGTACTTCAGTAAGGCATACGGATATTTCCAGATAGAGATGCCCAGAACATTCTATAGTTGGGAGCTTAGACTCTTCAATCAAGTATCCATTCATTGATGCTCACTCAACTTAAATATAAAACTGGCTAACACATTTAGATTATTTTAGATTGACTGGTTTGAGTTTAGACACCAATGCTATTTTTGAATGATAAGCACGTCAATTGGTTTTATGTATGTGTGTGCATATTTAAATATAAATGTATATTTGTACATGGACTTATGCATGGACATGTCAGCACATGAATGTCTGGCAACTCTGCAAATGTCAGGACTATATCTAGCTGGTCCCATAAGAATGAAAGTGGACATCTGTCTCCAGGGCATCTAAGACAACAAGTCTTGTATCTGTACAGATTGACCGACAGCAGTAGGTTTCCTCCCTGAACAAACAAGATCAGTTTCTTTTTTTCTTAATTTTAATTCCAGTATAGTTAACATACAGCATTGTATTAGTTCCAAGTGTACAATAGAGTTATTCAACAATTCTATACATTATTGGCTGCTCATCAAGATAAGTGTACTCTTAATCCCTTTCACCTATTTCACCCCTTCCCCCACCCACCTCCCCTCTGGTAACCATCTGTTTGTTGTCTATAGTTAAGAGTTTTGTTTTGGGGATTGTTGCTTGCTCTCTGTGTTTTGTTTTTTAAATTCTACATATAAGTGAAATCATATGGTATTTGTCTTTCTCTGTCTTATTTGCTTAATCTCTAGATCCATCCATGGCATGGCAAATGGCAAGATTTCATTCTTTTTTATGGCTGAATAATATTCCCTTGTATGCATAACATATCTTCCTTATCCACTCATCTATCGATGGACACTTGGGCTGCTTCCATAATTTGACTATTGTAAATAATGCTGCTATAAACTTAGAGATACATGTATCTTTTCAAATTAGTATTTTCATATTCTTTGAGTAAATATTCAGTAGCATAATTATCAGATCATAAAGACCAGTTTCACAAGACCCTCAAATTGCTAGATCAGCTCAATCCGCTATCCTCACTGAGCATGTATCTACACTAGAGTTCTGAGAAAAATCGTACTTAACTCCATTTTCTTTTTGTGCCTAGAACACAGCTGGTGGCATTAAAATATGGTTTTGTTGTCCCATACTTTTGAGTATGTTCTTGTTTTATGCAAAAACCCACTCATTTTATGGGGAAAAATCCACTTCCAATTTCACTTTTTTATTGAGATTATGAATGTAAAAAACTTTTATAATACAATGTGATACATGCAATAGTACAATAAACACCAATGAGATGCCAGCCAAGAAGGGAATCATCACTTAGTATTAAAGAGTCAAAAAATATTCCTGGGAAGGTAGGACCAATGCATAATACCAATGGGAAGTAGCAATTCCAGGCAGGGGAAAAGAATGCGACAGGGTCAAAATTGCATCAATTACAGAACAAATGTTCTGAGGTGTGAAAGACAATTTTTAACTCTGCTCTATTTAATCCACAGTTGCTTATCACGTATTTAGAATCCTATCACAGTTAACAATTTCCATTATGAGCTATAATTCCAAACTTATTTCACTATGCAATGATAAACAATTCATTGGTGCAAATACCTATAACTTAAGCTTTTATTGGGGTAGAAGTGAGGGTTTTAGAAATTTAGGGACTAATTACGTGGTGTGCGCGCGCGCACACGTCAGGCTATCAGAAAGCTCTTGCCTGAGTAATGAAAGATGAAATGAAAAGATATCACTGAATCTCTGCCTCAGTAGACTACTAATTTGGGAAATTCAATCTATAGATTCAAGTAAGAATTCTGTCAAAAAAATGTTACTCTTTATACATTTCCCAAATTCAGTATCAGTGATGTTCTGATCACTGATGTTCTTGACCTTTTTTTTTTTAAACATAACTGCTCCTTTAGTTCTAGTTTTTCGTGTTTCTTTTACCTTTATTTTTCCTAGCAGCAACTGCCAAAGCATTCATTTTAACCACATTTTCATCATCACATGTCCCTGTCACTTTAAGAAATCAACTAATTTATTTTGAACCCATGGCACCTTTCTAACACTGTGATCTACTTATAGAAAGACAAAAGCCAAAAAAACTACATTAGGAGTATATACACACAAAGACTGAGGATAAACAATTTATTCAGTGTTTACTTAACTGAGTATCAGGTCTCTCTTGATCTCCAGGAACAGTGCTTATCTAGACAAGTGAGATTACAAAATCCTGTCATCCAGCATGCTAGACTCAACACAAAATTACTTACTGTTGAATCACTTCTGAACTTAAGTCACAATTGTGATACCTGATTCTGATGCAATCATTATCTTTTGTAGTACTTCCATTGACTGAGACAGTCTTCTCTATGCCTAAGTATTGCTATATTTCTATATTTTCAAATGGTTTTCATTACAAATATAAAAGATAATGCCTAAAGAAGTTCTTTAAGAAAAGGCTTTATGAAAAAAGTGGACAGGATTCGGAAAATGAAATGATATAAAATGGAATGAGGGCTACACTCTCTTTATTATACCATTAGCTTAAGCATAATGATGCATAACATACTACAAATCTATAAAATGAGATTGTACATTGACTTACCTCCTTCTACAAACAGTGGTGAAATTCTTCATCAGGTTAGTGGAGAGAACATTCTCTGCCCTGGACTCGTCTATATTGTTCTGTAAGTGTTATCCTACATATGGTGGTCCTTTTCTATGGGAGGCATTCTATATTCTGAGGGTTGTTCCCATTTACTTGTGTCTTTATGCTCAATCTTTGCTTATGGATTAGCTTAATGTTCCATTTATGGAGAGCTATAATCAAAATTTTGGAAACTTAATTTATTGTGAAATTTATACACTTTAAGTATAAAATTACACTTCACCAATTATTAGAAAATTAACAGCTTATAATCACTAGTGGATACAAGAATAGACTATTGCCAGCACACCAGAGTGCTCTTTGTGACCTGTTAGATGATTGCTCCAACTATTTTTTCATTCTCTACCATTCTCTATCTATTGTAATCTTCTCCTGTATCACATTACAGCTGTATTATCTAAGTAGGGCCTCATCATCATCTGCATCCAGCCCACAGAAGGTCAAAGAGAATATGGAAAAGGTAAACTTTTCCCCAGAATTGTGTCCATTTTGTTTAGAATTCATTCATATCTCACATTTCACTGCAAGAAAAAAAAGGGAAATGTATGTTCTAGAATAAGAGGTGAACAGCTAGCAAACTCTGCTGCAAGGGGCTAATCACATTGATGTTTATCAGAATCCAGGATGTGAAGTTTAAATAACATGTTGAATGTAAGAATTTACTGGCACTTAGTAAACACCCAAATATAGTTTATTACAAGCTATCTTATATGTTCTCGCTTACTGTATAAATCTGTATCAAATGAGAACTTAGTCACCCTTTCTAAATTAGACAAAAGGTCTGTCAAATATAAAATGTGAAAGATAACTTTCTAGGCATTTTTCTTATTTGAATATTTTCCTTCTATTTGTGCTCAGAGGCATTTTTATCCACTAACCATTGTTCAAGTTTCACTGATTTTTTTAAAGTATGGCAAATGTTGTGTAATAATAATAATAATAATAATTTTTTTTTACCTCCAATGGATTTTGAATCAAAACACCAAATACCGAGTCTTATTTCTACCATGTATTAATTGTGACTTGGAATAAGCCATGAACATCTCTGAGTGGTAGTCTCATCATCCATGAAATGGAAACTGGATCCTCTTTCCCATTTGCCTCAAAGTTCTTCCCTGAGGAACACAGAGACTGACAGATATAACACGCAGGGAACACAGCAACAGCACACTCTTCCTAAGAGCAAGTGTAAAACCCTGCATATACTTTTATTTTTTAAGTGGGTCTATTCAACCTTACATCAGAGAGACACTTTATTTTATTTTATTTTTAACGTTTATTCATTTTTGAGACAAAGAAAGATAGAGCATGAATGGGGGAAGGTCAGAGAGAGAGGGAGACACAGAATCCGAAAGAGGCTCCAGGCTCTGAGCTGTCAGCACAGAGCCCGACGCGGGGCTCGAACTCATGGACTGAGAGATCATGACCTGAGCCGAAATCGGACGCCCAACCGACGGAGCCACCCAGGCGCCCCAGAGAGACGCGCCTCTAAATAAAATTTTTATTTTTTATTTTATTTTATTTTATTTTATTTTATTTTATTTTATTTTATATTTTATTTTTGAGAGAGAGAGAGAGAGACAGAGACAGAGTGTGAGCGGGGGAGGGGCGGGAGAGAGGGGGGAGACACAGAATCTGAAGCAGGCTCCAGGCTCCAAACTGTCAGCACAGAGCCTGACGCAGGGCTCGAACTCACGGACCACGAGATCATGACCTGAGCGGAAGTTGGACGCTTAACCAACTGAGCCACCCAGGCGCCCCAAGACTTTAATGTTTAAACATGCATTATTTTGTATAACAAATTCTTGCATATAAAACAACTACTACATCTAATGCTAGGCTGAATATACAGTGAAATATCCCAATGTTAAAGAGGAAAATCAACTGTGTTAGACTTGTGGAAGAATACCATGTCTGCCCCCAACATAAACATTTGCTGACATAATTTTCAGGAGTAATGTTGACCATATAAGATCAATTTTAGAATCTCTCCATGTGTACAGTGTAACTCTACTTTGTATGTGAAAACCTATGTTTATAGTGGTCTTTCACATATCTTATTTGTTTGTCATATATATCACATTTCCAAACATTGCCAGGGTAAAAAAAAGCTGGGCTTTTTTTTTTCTAATATAAACAAATGAATGATTTATGCAATAACCATTTCCTTTTCCTGGATTCAGCAAGTACTTCCAACACAGTCCTGCCTCTCTGGAGCTGGACCCAGGAACCACGTACCTAAATGTTCTTGCAAAGATTAAAAGTGGGTTCCTGATGATGAGCAATGTTGAGCATCTTTCATATGTCTGTTAGCCATCTGGCTGTCTTCTTTGGAAGTGTCTATTCATGTCTTCTGCCCATTTCTTCACCGTATTATTTATTTTGGGGGTGTTGAGTTTGATAGGTTCGTTATAGATTTTGGATACCAACGCTTTATCCAATATGCCATTTGCAAACGTCTTCTCCCATTCCCTCGGTTGCCTTTTAGTTCTGTTGATTGTTTCCTTTCTGTGGAGAAGTTTTTATCTTGATGAGGTTTCAATACTTCATTTTTGCTTTTATTTCTCTTGCCTCCAGAGACATGTCAAGTAAGAAGTTGCTGCAGCCGAGGTCAAAGAGGTTGCCATCTATTTTCTCCTGTGGGATTTAGATGGCTTCCTGTCCACATTTAGGTATTTCATCCATTTTGAATTTACTTTTGTGTCCGGTGTAAGAAAGTGGTCCAGTTTCATTCTTCTCCATGTCACTGTCCAGTTTTCCAAACACCATTTGCTAAAGAGATTCTTTCTTCCATTGGATATTTTTTCTGCTTTATCAAAGACTAGTTAGCCATACATTTGTGAGTCCATTCTGGGTTCTTTATTCTACTCCACTGACCTATGTGTCTGTTTTTGTGCCAGCACCACACTGTCTTGATAATTAAAGCTTTATAATACAACTTAAAGTCTGGAATTGTGATGCCTTCAGCTTTGGTTTTCTTTTTTAACATTCCTTTGACTATTCAGGTCTTTTCTGATTCCACACAAATTTTAAGATTGCTTGTTTTAGCTCTGTGAAGAATACTGGTGTTATTTCGATAGGGATTGCATTGAATGTGTAGATTGCTTTGGGTAGTATCGACATTTTAACATTTGTTCCTCTGATCCATAAGCATAGAACGTTTTTCCATTTTTTTGTCTTTTTCAATTTCTTTCATAAGCTTTCTATAGTTTCCAGCGACAGATCTTTTATCTCTTGGTTAGGTTTATTCCTAGGTATTTTATGGGTTTTGGTGCAGTTGTAAATGGGATTGATTCCTTGATTTCTCTTTATGCTGCTTCATTATTGGTGTGTAGAAATGCAACCTATTTCTGTGTATTGGTTTTATATCCTGCAACTTTGCTGAATTCATGGATCAGTTCTAGCAGTTTTTTGGTGGAGTCTTTTGGGTTTTCCATGTAGAGTATCATGTCATCTGCGAAGAGTGAAAGTCTGACTTCTTCCTTGCTAATTTGAATGCCTTTTACTTCTTTTTGTTGTCTAATTGTTGAGGCTAGGACTTCCAGTACTATGTTGAACACCTGGTGAGTGTGGATATCCCGGTTGTGTTCCTGATCTTAGTTTTTAGCTAAGATGTTTAGCTAAGATCCTGATCTTAGCTCTCAGTTTTTCCCCATTGAGGATGACATTAGTCAAAACACAAATTAAAACCACAATGAGATATCACATCACACCTGTCAAATGGCTAAAATGAACAACTCAGGAAACAAGAGATGTTGGTGAGGATGTGGAGAGAGGGGAACACTTTTGCATTGCTGATGGAAATGCAAACTGGTGCAGCCACTCTGGAAAACAGTATGGAGGTTCCTCAAAAAATTGAAAATAGAACTACCCTACAACCCAGCAATTGCACTACTAGGAATTTATCCAAAGGATACAAAAATGCTCATTTAAAGTGGCACATATACTCCAATGTTTATGGCAGCACTACCAACAAGAGCCAAATTATGGAAAGAACCAAAATGTTCATTGACTGATGAATGGATAAAGAAGATGTGGCATATATATACAATGGAATGCTGCATGGCAATGAAAAAGAATGAAATCTTGCCATTTGCAGCAATGTGGATGAAACTAGAGGGTATTATGCTAAGTGAAATAAGCCAGTCAGAGAAAGACAGATATCCTATGATTTCACTCACATGTGGAATTTGAGAAACACAACAGATGAACATAAGGGAAGAGAAGGAAAAATAAGATAAAAATAAGAGAGGGGAGCAAACCATAAGAGACTCTTAACAATAGAGAACAAACTGAAGGTTGCTGGAGGGGAGGTGAGTGGGGAAGATGGGCCAGATGGGTGATGCGGATTAAGGGGGAATTTGTTGTGTTGAGCACTGCGCGTGGTGTGTAAGTGATGAATCACTGGGTTCCACTCCTGAAACCAATATCACACTGTATGTTATCTAATTGGAATTTAAATAAAACCTTGAAGGTGAATAAAATAGAAAGTATTTAAATTGTCACTTGATTCATCAAATTGAAGATTTTTAGAGTAGCTTTTTTTTTGCTTTTTCTAATAATAATGATAATCATCATCATCATCATCATCATCATCCAATATCCTTCCAGAAAAAACTTTGTCACAATTTGGTTTATTCACCTAATCTTTCTTTTAATTGTCATTGCTCTATCAGCTGCAACTCAAGGTTTTCATATGTAAAAATCCATATGAAAGTATATGGAAGCCCATAAAAACAGGAGTGATTTAGTTGCCCCCAAGTCCTCTAACCCTGTCGATTTAACTTTAAAAAATATATCAAATAACTTATGCTTTCACTACCCTCTCATCTCCATATTTTTAGGGCCATCAAGAAAGGAGAGAGTCATGGGTAGGGGCTTTCATTATCCATCATTTTTCTTTCTAAATTCCTTTCTTCCTAATTTGAACTCAAATTACCTCTTACTATTTTATCACCTGAAACTGCTGCCCTCACTCTACCTGGTTCCCCAAATGTGCCTACAGCTTTTCCATCTGCATTCCTAAAACACTACTAATATATGGACATTATGCATTATAGTTCTATGAAAGGTATATGAAACTGAAATATGTTACGGTTCTCTACAGAATAGGATATAAAATCAAACTGAAACGTGGATCCTAATTTTCATAACCACTTCCCACAATAAATAAGGGACTTCATTCATACCTGTTGCCCATGTGTCTTGTTGAGTCCTGACCTACTGACAAAATTCTGTGCTCCTTTCTTTTCCGGGCCTATTCTCTGAATTACAAACACTTGCAAACATTGCAAATTCAGGCTTTTTTTTTTCTTTTCAATTTGCAGAAAAATAACCTCCCTATTTGAGCCAAACATCTTTCTAATATACTAGCTCCCAAGGCATTCTCTCTCCCAACAAAAAGAACCATCAAAGTGTTTTTTGAAAGAGAATATGAAAAAAAGTAATACCCACACCGAGAGATTCATGAATCATCTTGGAACAAAGCACAGTTAATTTTCAAATTTGCAATGTTTTCTCATAGTCCGTGCTTACCGAAACAAAAACAGAATAAAGTAGAGCAAAATAGGCTACAAAAAGTAGACTTGAAATCAGAAGGCTTTGATTTGACGAAGCTATGTGACTTTAGGTAAATCTAGCTACTCCGAGCTTCACTTTCCCATGCATACACTAAATATATTTTGAGGATCACTGATGTGTTGGTTTGGTTGTTCAAAGGTAAAAGAGAAAAGCCTGCCAAAAGACACTTTATACTTGATGTTTACATATGCAAAATGGATTAACCTTGATTGCCTTTGTGGAATCTTCAATCCCAGGATTTAAAGGAGACATATACTTGCCAATTGGAAGACGGAACACTGGGAATACAAACAGTGTTTGATACAAGTTTCTAATGCCAAGTGGCAGATATATCAAAACTTTCCCCTATTCAGAGTTTTTCTCAGAGCAAGTTTAATGTCTTTGTTTCTCAAGCTGTAAATGAATGGGTTCATCAAGGGAACTATACTGGTATAAAAGACAGAAGAGATTTTACCCTCATCCATAGACCCAGCAGAAGATGGTTTGAGATACATAAATGCACCTGATCCAAAGAACAAGGAAACAGCAATTATGTGGGAACTGCAGGTGCTGAACGCTTTGGACCTGCCCTCAGTGGAGCTGATGCGGAGGATGCTGGAGAGGATGCAACCATAAGACACAAAGATGGTGACACTGGGCACAATCACATTGATTCCCACCACAATGAAAACCACCAGTTCATTTACATAGGTGCTTGTGCAGGAAAGCTGGAGCACAGGGAGGATGTCACACAAATAATGGTTGATGGTGTTTGCATTGCAGAAGGTCAGTCTCAGCATGCATCCTGTGTGGGCCATAGCACCCGAAAATGCCATCAAATATGAACCAAGCATAAGGCTGGAACACGCTTTAGGGGACAGGACAACGTTATACAAAAGTGGGTTGCAGATGGCCACATAGCGATCATAGGCCATTGATGTCAGCACATAACCTTCAGAAATACCAAAAAAACTGAAAAGGTAAAGCTGGGCCATGCACCCCCTATAGGAGATGATATTCTTCTTTGATGTGAAGTTAAATAGCATTTTGGGTGTAAACACAGAAGAATAACAGAAGTCTATGAAGGACAAATTGGAGAGGAAAAAGTACATGGGGGTGTGTAGATGTGAATTCAGCCCAATTAGAGTTATCAAGCCCAAATTTCCCAATGCAGTGACCACGTACATGACTAGAAACAGGCAGAACAGGAGGAGCTGGAGATCTGGTAGGTCTGTTAGCCCCAGCAGAATGAATTCAGTCACAAAAGAAACATTCCCAGGCACCATTTTACTCTAAGTGAATCTGTGGACACAGGAGGAAAATGTTACACAGAAAAATTCAATTTTTCTCACCATATAGCCTCTCATGAGAATTGGGTATGTACAAAGAATATCTGAGACTAGCCTAATCTGGACCCACAGATCTGCTTTACCATTATCATGAATCTAGTGACATGGGCATTCCCTCATTAGAGTCTTTATAAACTGCATAAGCACAGAGCATCAAAACTGAGCTGACAGCATGAAGGCCAATGTTTCCATATGTCAACATGACTGCTGCATAAAGCAAAGGTTAAGGGAGAAGATTGGACTAGGAGAGAATCGCCTCCTCTCATTTCATTTCTTCGACCACATGACCCGTCCCCTAATCAGTAAAATTGGAGGCAGCAACCCACCAACCTGGTGCTGGCCTCTAATGGGGATTAGACTTGGTGTGGTGAGAATGAAAAACATTGTTTCCAATCCGAATAAAAGACCAGAACTAGGAGAGTTTAAGTTCCTGCTCCATGCCACAAAGTAAAAACCGTAACTTTGGAAGAGTGAGAGTTCCATCCATGGAACTGACCAATACATTGCATCCTTTGAACCCAATAATGTCTCTGAACATTCCCTGCACCACCATCCCCCCTCCAACAGGTTCTTCTGTCAATTTCACTTGAGTCTGAGGACTGCAAAATCTGGAATGAAAGTGGCATATCTTAGATCCCTGGACTTCCATCATAAAAGGAGGACATTAATATAAATGGAATTCAGAAACTCACCTTCTCTAGGCAAGAAAACCTTGGTTCTTCCCTACCATTATTACCCCTGTGGTTCTGAAGGGGAAGCTTTAGTCTCTGAGACTTCGCTCCCTTTGGTTCTATGAGGATGGAGACCACTCTTAATTTCTGATGTGCTCTGGAAATCTTTCTGAACTACGGAATAGAATTTCTGATTTTCAGTCCTCTCAAGCAGCAGACAAAAATAAACAGCCTTTCTTATTACCATTTTTGCCACTTAAAATTCACAGAAGACAACGCAAGTGTAAGGATATAATGTACCCAGTTATAAACAGGGCTGACACTTACTCAGTCTCTCCCACAGGGAATAGTTTCTAGGTGTAATAGGGTATTGAGGGGATTGTATTTACACAAAGGACCATAACGTGTCTCCAATACTGTAGGGACTCAAAGTTTTACCCAAGTTTTCCCCCCACTGTAGGGAATGGACATCTCCCAAAGAGGGGCAAAAAATAAATTCCCATTTCCCATTAAACAAGATGGCAGAAGCGGAAGCCCTAGACCTCATACCCTCCATGAATACACTGATTTGAAAACATTTCATGTACAGATTGCTTTTGTGGGAAATCCAGATACTAGTTAAGGCAGTCCTGCTCCCAGTTAAAACATGAAACTGGTCACACTGAAACTGGTAGGGAAGGTCAAGATATCCTCTTGTCCTATACTTATCCTTGCACAGCACCTTCAAATTGGGACAAAACCCCCAAGTTCCTGGCTTCTCCGAGGGGAGGGAAAGAAGTGCACCACGTGTCCAATGCCCCAGCTTTTATTAGCTGTGTCCTGAAGACTGGCTTCTAGAGAGTCTCTGTCAGAAAGCAGAGGGAATACAGGACACAGCACACTTCAGCTGCCTGGGGTGAGAGAGAGTAAAGACAGTGGTTTGCCCTGGAAGTCACCATAGCTCCTCCCCCTGGCTCAGCGCAGACCAAGCAATTGAAAAGCCCTTTCTTACAGCTTCTTTCTGGTGAGGGAAAATGGGCACAAGGTGTTCAATAACACAATTTATTTGTGAGCTGCCTGAGGAACTAGCTTCAGTCTTGCATGTTTTAGAGCACAGATGGGACCTGGCACACTATGGATGCCTTTGTTGGTGGGGAGGGGAGGTCACCAGGAACAAAGAAAGAGGATAGGACTGCACAAACTTTGAGAGGCCTCCAGAGTCTCTGACCAGGCTTATTGGTGGTGCCCTCTCCAGTTCAAGGCCAGTCCATGAGTATTAGGCCAAATGGGTGTTTGTCTAATGTGCAGACACCAGTGCAGAGAGTCAATGAAAATGAAGACAAGTTGAAACACTTTCCAAAAAGGAATAAGAGCAATCTCCACAAACTGACTCTAATGGAATGAAAATATGTGATATACCTGACAGAGAATTGAAAATAACTGTCATCAAGATGCTCGCTGTAGTCAGAGAACAAAACACAAACCAAGAGGAAATCTGAACAAGAGACAGAAAAAAGTATTAAACAGAAATCATGGAGCTGAAGAATACAATAACAGCACTGAAAAATTCACTGGAGGGGCTCCAGAGCAAACCAGACCAAACAAAAGAAGGAATCACTGAATTGGATAAAAGGCCACTGGAAATTATTCCATGAGAGGGTGAAATGAAAAAAGAATGAAACATAGTGAAGGAAGCATGAGGCACTTATTGGATGCTACCATGTGGACCAATATGTACATTTTAGAAACTTCAGCAGGACAGTGAGAAAGGATCAGAAAGCACATTTGGAGAAAAAAAGGCTGAAAAGTTCCCATCATAGCAATTTCCTGATACTATGACCTATTTATAGAAAAATAAGTCCCATAAAAATTGCATTATGAGTATACATATACAAATACCAACGGTTAACTACTTATCCACTATCCATTTTACTTAACTGAGCTAATCTGACTTCCACCTGCATAGTCAGATCTATACCAACTTCCAGGAACAATGCTTATCCAGGCAGGTGAGATATAAAATGCTCTAACCCAATATTCTGGGACTCAACACAAATTTACTGACTACTGGATCACCTCTAAACTTGAATTATGATGGTGATATCCGGTTCTGATTCAATGGTTATGCTTTATAATACCTCTGGTGATTGAAGCAGTCTTTTCTCTATGCCTAAATATATCAAATTTTCTATATTCCCAAATTATTAAATTCACATAGTTGTTGAACATAATGCTTAAAGAAGTTCTTTAAGAAGAGGTACCTGGGTTGGCTCAGTTGGTTAGGCATCCGACTTCATGACCTCACAGCTCAGGTCATGATCTTACAGTTTATGAGCTCAAGCCCCGCATTGGGCTCTGTGCTGACAGCTCAGAGCTTAGAGCCTGCTTCAGATTCTGTGTCTCCCTCTCTCTCTCTGCCCCTCCCCCATTTGTGCTCTGTCTCTCAAAAATAAATAAATGTTAAAACAAATTTTTTAACAAAGAAGGGGGTGCCTGGGTGGCTCAGTTGGTTGAGTGTCCGACATTGGTTCAGGTCCTGATCTTGCACTCCATGAGTTCGAGCCTCATGTCAAGCTTTGTGCTGGCAGCTAAGAGCCTGCAGCCTGCTTTGGATTTTGTGTCTCCCTATCTCTCTCTCTCTCTCTATGCCTCTCCCTGCTCCTGCTCTGTCTTTCTCTCTCTGTCAAAAATAAATAAACATTAAAAATTTTTTAAAAAGGGGCACCTGGGTGGCTCAGTAGGTTAAGCGTACGACTTTGGCTCAAGTCATGATCTTGAGGTTCTTGAGTTTGAGCCCTGTGTCAGGCTCTGTGCTGACAGCTCTGAGCCTCAAGACTGCTTCAGATTCTGTGTCTCCCTCTCTCTTTGTCCCTCCCCGGTTCACAGTCTGTCTCTCTCTTTCTCAAAAATAAACATTAAATTTTTTTTTTAATATTTTAAAAAAGTTCTTTAAGAAAAGACTTTATCAAGAATGTAGGAAGGGTAAAGAAAATTAAATTATATAATGTTATGAGAACTATATCCTCTTTACATTAACCTAATGACATATAACCTACTACAAACCTATACTATGGGGTTCTATGTTGACTTTGCTCCTCCCACAGACACTGCTGGAAATTCCTCATTGGGTGTAGTAAAAGGATTCTCTCTTCCCTGGACTGGTTTAGCGTCCTCCATACATTACTTATGCTGGTTTCTTCTGTGCGAGCCATGCTGTACTTGGAAGGCTGTTTCCTTCACCTGTGACTTTATTCTGAGTCCTGATTAGTTTAATATTTAATTTCAGTAGAGGTATAATCAAATTTCAGCCTTAATTTACTGTGAAAGTTAACATAAATACATATATCAAAGTCTACAAAATATACACTTCAACCATCATAAAATGAACAGCTTATAATGACCATGAAGATCTATAAATTGACTATTCCTGCCTTCCAGAGCCCTTGTGCGCCCCTACAGTCTCCCATTCTCCATCATGATACCGCTACAATCATGCAGGAGCATTTGTTCCCAGCTTCTCACTTAAGTGGGGCCTCATGTGTTCCACATCCAGCCAGCAGAAGGAAAAGAAAACATGGAAATGATTATTATAGCCTACCCTTAGGTGTTTCCATTTATCATGTAGGCCAGTATAAAATAAGAATATATTCACAAATTCTAAATTAAGCGATAGAACTTTCAAATATGAAATGTCAAAGATATTTTTCGACATTTTTTCTTAGTTTAGGATTTTGCTTTTATTTGTGTTCTGAGCCTTTTTAGTCACTAAAACCATTTTCATGTTTCACTGATATTTAAAAGTACAGTATATTAATAATAATAATAATAATACCTTGATATACTTAGAATCAAAACACCATTCCTCATCACAGCTCTGCCACTTGAAAGTTGTAATTTGAGGGGGCCCGGGGTGGCTCAGTTGTTAAGCACCAGACTTCCGCTTAGGTCATGATCTCATGGGTTCGTGAGTTCAAGTTCCACATTGGGTGAGCTCAAGCCCCACTTCAGGTGAACACAAGCCCTACTTTGGGTGAGCCCGCTTCTCTCTCTTTCTCTCTTTCTCTGCCCCTCATCGGATTCTCTCTCTCTGCCCCTTGCTCATTTGCACCTTTGCTCTCTCTCTCAAAAAAAAAAAAAAAAAAAAAAAAAGAAAAGGTTGTAATTTGAGACAAATCATGAACATTCTGAGCATCAGTTTCTTAATCTGTGAAATGAAAACTAAGATTCCCTCTCTTCTTTATCTCACATTACTTCCCTTCGGAATACTTAAACTGACAGATGTGACAGTGCAGAAAAAACTAAAACACGTTAAGAGCAATCGTAACACCATGCACATCTCTATGAATATTTGAAGTGGGTTAATTTAACTTTACAGCAGAGAGAGGATTTCAGAGCCCCTATGATTCCACCAGCCACTAGTCACTGAGAAAGATGAATGTCTCTGTCTCAGCGTGTAAGATTTCTGTGTATGAGATTAATGTTTAAAGGTACAGATTTTGCATAATAAAACCCCACATATCAACCAACTGTTGTTCAGCTGATAATAAACTGAAATGTCCCAATGCACGAGAGCAAAACCAATATTGCCGGACTCAGGGAAAATACCAGGTTCGTCCCCCAACATGGACATCGATTCAAAAAAATTTATTTATTTATTTATTTATTTATTTATTTATTTATTTGACATTCATTTATTTTTCAGAGAGAGAGAGACAGAGTGCAAGAGAGGGAGGGACAGAGAGAGAAAGACACAGCATCTGAAGCAGGCTCCAAGCTCTGAACTGTCAGCACAGAGCCTGACATGGGGCTCAAAATCATGAACTGCGAGATCATGACCTGAGCCGAAGTCGGATGCTCAACGAACTGAGCCACCCAGGCACCCCCAAAATCAATTTTAAGAAGTAATTTTAAGACTGATTTTAGAATCCCTCTACTCTGTCGCATTATGATAATATACATTTATATCTTTCTCTTACCATGCCTTATTTATGTCTGTGACATATAGCCCAATGCCATACATTGCTAGGTACTTAGAGTTACAAGATGCTGTGTGTGTGTGTGCACGCAAGTGTGTGTGTGTGTGTATTTCCATGAACAAGAAAGTGATTAAAGCAATAACCATTTAGTTTTACTAGATTCAGCAGGTACTTTTTGCTCATCCTTCGCAGCAGCTGGAACCAGGAACCATCTACCCGAAAGTAGTTTGCATATCATACAATCAGTGTTAGGCAGTGATCTCATAAAATATGACCCCAAGATTTTGTGTGTGTAGGGAAGGGGGTGTGCTTAGGGTGCACTGTAAAGAGGAGTGGAAAACTACGTTCAATAAATGTAGGTGTTCAGCAATTCAAAGGACATGGAACTCAGAACCCCTTGTACTTCTGGTTTGCATGACACCTTAGCCACAGCTTACCCCCATCATGCTTATTCCAGACCTGGTCCTGAGCAACAATACCAGCTCCCGTACAGAAAGTTTAGATTAAACAAAGGCAGAATGTAATCAACGTCGCTTCTGGTCCTGAACTAGGAGGATCATTTTCTGTTATTGCCCAGAAAGCTCAAGCTTTCATACTGATTTAGAGATGGCTCTGTCCTAGTACACAGGTCCAGACAAACCCCATGCTTTACCTGCTTGACTCCTCGCTGTGACAATTTGATACGAGACTCATACTTTCTCTCCTAACTTCTTTTATGGCCGTTCACATAACACGAAAAAGCAAAAACCATAAGGGATAACTCTATGTTGTGCATGTAACACACCTAACTTGGTTCTCCTTTTGAAAAAAAGGAAATTCCATACACAGTTCTTAAATTACTAACCAGAAAGTTGTCAGCTGAGTTGCTTTTACTAAAGCTTTGTCAATCTTACCTTTATAAATGTCTTAATAGCTTTTATAACAATTTTAATAAACTTTTCCCCAAACAACCTGAAAAAAATGGGACCTAGTTCAAAAGAAAGCTTATCTTTTCGGCAGTAAAAAATTATCATTTCTGAAAGAGTTT
This sequence comes from Prionailurus viverrinus, assembly GCF_022837055.1. NCBI lineage: Eukaryota > Metazoa > Chordata > Mammalia > Carnivora > Felidae > Prionailurus > Prionailurus viverrinus. The sequence continues at coordinate 21,488,036 of NC_062570.1, forward strand.
GTCTGCAACTGAAGCAGATTTCACTTGTATTTTAAGGCTTCTCAAATGAAATATTAGTGACCAGGTTTAACACATACTTTTAGCTACCTCAAATAGTGATAAGATACATAACAATATGAACACACCTCTGCAATGTCTACAGGGATTCCTGAATAGCACAGACATTATTTACATACTGACACACTTTTTTCAATAAGGAATACAATTTCATCAAAATAGACAATAAGTAAATGAAAAGCAAAAATTAAAAAAAAAAACACTGAAAACCAACCATTTTCTATAAATACTACTTGATAAGTGCAAATCAAGCATGTTGATATGGAGGTCAGGGCATGTGGTGTGAGAGGTCATGTAAAATCATAAGCCAGTGGCTATCTGGTGAGAGATGATAACTACATTTATCATGGTGAGCATTTTGTACAGTATATAAATGTCAGATCACTATGTTGTATGTGTGAAACTAGTGTAATATTTATGCTAACTATACTTTAGTTAAAGATCAATTAATTCTTCTTTGTAATAAATTGGCTTCCAGAAAAAAATTAATTTTTAAAATAAATAAGTGAACCACAGTCAAGGTTTTTGCGATGTCAAACATCTAAAAAAAAGACAAGCTAACAAACCAGTTATGCTAAATTTCACAATACCTAAATCTTTATTTTTTTAAGGTAAATTCAAGTTAGTTAACATACAGTGAAGTCTTGGCTTCAGGAGTAGAGCCCAGTGATTCATCTCTTATATATGACACCCAGTGCTCATCCTGAAAAGTGTGCTTCTTAATGCCCATCACTCATTTAACCCATTGCCCCACTCACCACCCCTCCAGCAACCTTCAGTTTGTTCTCTGTACTTAAGAGTCTCTAATGGTGTGCCTCCCTCTCTGTTTTTATGTTATTTTTCCTCCCTTTCCCTATATTTATCTGTTTTGTTTCTCAAATTCCACAAATGAGTGATATCATATGATACCTGTCTTTGACTGACTTATTTCGCTTACCATATTACCCTCTAGTTCCATCCACATTGTGGCAAATGGTAAGATTTCATTATTTTTCATTGCCAAGTAGTATTCCATTGTATACACACACGCGCGTGCACACAAACACACACACACACACATCTTCTTTATCCATTCATCAGTTGATGGACATCACAATATCTAAATCTTGAGCGAATATTAGAAAAATGGTATAAAAGTAATATTATTAAAGTTATCTTAGAAATGTTTAAATTATCACTTGATTAAGAGGTTTTTGTTTGTATCAAGATTTTATTCAAATTCTAGTTAGTTAATATATAGCGTAATATTGGATTCAGAAGTGAAATTTAGGATTAAAAGTTTTTAAAGTAGTCATCTTTTTGTGCTGTCTCAAAAGAAAAATAAGCCAACATCCTATTCCAGAAAAGAAATTGTCACAACTTGGTTTATTCACCGCGTGTTTCTTTCAAGTTGTCATTGCTTTCCCAGCTGCAGTTTCAGGGTTTTGTATCTTAAACTCCATATGGGAGTAGCATATGGAAACCAACAAAAACAGGAGTGACTTAGCTGTTCCCAAGTCCTGTAACTCTGTGAGTTTTCCTGTTTAAATATCAAGTGACTTTCACTTTTATCCTATCCAGAGAAATCCTGAGGTCTCCATAACATTCCTAGAGCTTCCAGAAAGGAAGAGTCATAGAAACAGCTGTCTTTTCCCCATAATTTGCTTTCTAAACTCCTTCAACCTCACTTGAGTTTTGAATACCACATACTATTTAATCTCCTGAAATTTCTGATCTCTGTGTTCCTGGTTCCTCATAAATATGGCCACTAATTTGGGCCTACCTTCCCCAACACACTACTAATGCATGATCATCATGCATTATAAGTTCTATCAAAGCTGTATGTACAGTGGGGGATAATTACAGTACTCTAAAGAGCAGGATACAAATTCAAATTGAAATGTAGTTTTAAATCTCATTGTCCTTTTTTCTGCAGAGAGATTTTTTGTTTATTGTACATGCGTTTTTTTATGTCTTGACCTAATGATTTGTGGCCGGGTTCCTTTCTCTTCTGTGCCCTATTCTGTGAATTACTAGTACTTGCAAACATTCTAAAATCTTTTTTTAACTTAATTTACAGAAAAAGCTCCATGTTTGAGCCAATCATCTCTCAACTATCCTAGCATAACAGGACTTCTCTTTCACAAGAAAAAGAACAATTAAACTATTTTCCTAAAACAACCACTACCCTGAGAGATATTCATGTATAAGCCAACAAAGCACTGTCAACTTCAAAAATAAAAACGTTTTCTCATATTCCACGATTACTGAAATAAAAATAATGAAATGAAGTAGACAAGTATATTTGAAACAGCAGCAGACTGAAATCAGGAGGTTACAGTTTATCTAGGTATTTCTTTCATAAGCTGTATGATTTAACTCATTAAATTTTCTCAGCTTCAGTATCATGTCTATGCAATAAATATATATTCATGATATAAATATGTCTCAGTTTCATATTTACCAAGATAAATATGAAATCTCTGCCAGAAGGAGCTTATGCCAGTTTACAGCTGGCAAGTGGATTATATTTTATGGACTTCATGGAACCTGCTATATCTGTAAAACACTGGCATTTCAAGGAGGCACATTAAAGGCTAATGGAAGATGTAACCAGTAGAGTATGGATTATCTGATTCCTGATTCCACCAGTACATTATAAGTCGCAGGTAAGAATCCAAGATCACCGTAGTGTTACTTTACCTGATCTTTCGCAGAACCTTTTATCTTTTTCCAGGAGAAAAAAAAGCAAACTCCATAATGACAATGGAAAAACAAAGATAAGCTTATTCATTAATGTTAAATAGTTAAAATGGTGTAAAAGAGTAGAAATTGCAAAACTGGTGAGGAAGGAAATTATACTATTTAAAAATTGGAAACAAATTGAGAGAAGACTCCAATTTCCTTCATCATGGTAACAAAGATATAGGATATGAAGGCTCTGCCTAAACTACTGTGATAAAAGAAACAGAATATACCAGTCCTATTACTACCTGCACAGGGACACTGATTCTGATCAAAACCTTCTCCTACTGAGGGTTTTTCTGAGAGCAGTTTTAACATCTTTGTTTCTCAAGCTGTAAATTAAAGGGTTCATCATGGGAACCACATTGGTATAAAAGACAGAAGAGATTTTCCCCTTATGCATAGACAGAGCAGACGATGGTTTGAGATATGTAAATGCACCTGATCCAAAGAATAAGGAAACAGCAATTATGTGGGAACTGCAGGTGCTGAACGCTTTGGACCTGCCCTCAGTGGAGCTGATGCGGAGGATGCTGGAGAGGATGCAACCATAAGACACAAAGATGGTGACACTGGGCACAATGATGTTGATGCCCACCACGATGAAAACCACCAGCTCATTCACGTAGGTGCTTGTGCAGGAGAGCTGGAGAAGGGGGAGGATGTCACACAAATAATGGTTGATGGTGTTTGCATCACAGAAGGTCAGTCTCAGCATGCTTCCTGTGTGAGCCACAGCACCCGAAAATGCCATCAAATATGAACCAAGCATAAGGCTGGAACACACTTTAGGGGACATGACAACATTATACAAAAGTGGGTTACAGATGGCCACATAGCGATCATAGGCCATTGATGTCAGCACATAGCATTCGGAAATGATAAAAAAACAAAAAAAGTAGAATTGGGTCATGCACCCCCTATAGGAGATAATATTTTTCTTTGATGTGAAATTAATCAGCATTTTGGGTGTAAACACAGAAGCATAACAGAGGTCTATGAAGGACAAATTGGAGAGGAAAAAGTACATGGGGGTGTGTAGGTGTGAATTCAGCCCAATTAGAGTTATCAAGCCCAAATTCCCTAACACAGTGACCACATACATGACTAGAAACAGGCAGAACAGGGGGAGCTGGAGATCTGGTAGGTCTGTTAGCCCTACCAGCATAAATTCAGTCACAAAAGAGGCATTTGTAGGAGCCATTCTTCTCCAAGGGGATCTGTGAGCACAGAAAAACAGGGTTACATTAGATGAAAACCCAGCACTTCCCACAATATTGCATCCTAAAAGAGGTAATATAGGCTGGGACTATCTGAGACTAACCAAATCTAGATCAATAAAATCTGTCTTTACCTCTATCATGATACTGAGAAACACTAACTTCTCCTTTATTAGAGGTTTATAAGCTAAATATAGCAAAGAGTATCGCAATTTAGCCTAAAGAGGGAAGTCTGGTGCTGCCATATGCAAACACAACTGCTGGAAAAACCAAGGGAGAAGGGAGAAAAAGGATGGACCAGGACATAATTGTCCTTCTCTTATCTCCCCATTTCTTCATTCACTTAAGACTCCCATTAAATAAATATAGAGGTAGAGATCTTAGGATATTTGCTGGTCTCTAATCCATATTAGACCTTATGTGGTGGGAGCCGAGAACATCGTTTCTTTCTTTTTTCTTTTTTTAATTTTTAATGCTTGTTTATTTTTTGAGGGAGAGAGAGAGAGAGAGAGAGAGAGAGAGAGAGAGAGAGAGAGAGAACAGCACCAGCAAGCGAGGGGCAGAGAAAGAGGGAGACACAGAATCTGAAGCAGAGTCCAGGCTCTGAGCTGTCAGCACAGAGCCCAACGTGGGGCTTGAACTCATAAATTGTGAGATCATGACCTCAGCCAAAGTCAAACGCTTAACTGACTAAGCCACCCAGGTGTCCAAGAACATGGTTTCTAATCCAAAACTAAGGGACCAGAGTCTAGGACAGGTTAAGTTACTGCCTCATGTCACAGAATAAAATCCACAAATCCAGAAAAGTGAGAGTTCTATCCATGGAGAAGGAACTTATTGATGGAGATATTGTATCCCTGCACTAACTAAGTCTCTAAACATTCCTGCTCTCCCTTTGAACAGATTCTTCCTCACTTAAATCTCAGAACTGCACAAGTAAAAATGAAAGTGGCATATGTTAGATCTTTGGATTTCCATCTTACAACAAGAGGGACATTCATATAAATGGAATTCAAACACTCACCCTTCTTAGGCAAGAATATCCTGGTGCTTCCTTATTGTTTGTTTACCCCAGCAGTCCTGGAAAGGCAATTTCAGGTTCTGAGGCTTTGTGCCCTTTGATTCTAAGAGGATATTGCATAGGTGTAACTTCAGATACATCCTAGAAACCTTTCCGAGCTACAGATCATAATTTCTGATTATGACTTTGAGTTCTCTCAAACAACAGAGAAAAATAAAGTCTTCATTATTAACTCGTTTGCCATTTGATAAGGTACACATGATTGAATGTGAGTTTAATGATACACTGCACGTGGTTATAAACAGAATAGAAGCTTGCACAGTTATTTCCCCTTGGGAATAGATTCTATGCATAAAGGGAAATAAGAGGATTGTATTTACACCCTCCACCATGCATCTGTCTTTAGTTCTTCAGGGACTCAAAATTAACTCAAGGTTTCTCATCACTCATGGGATTGTGTATCTCCCAAGACAAAGCCCAAAATGAACTCCCATCTCTCTGTCATCTTCATCTCTGAAGGGAAATCGATTATACATTTCCCTCTTTCTTCCCATATCCTAAATGGAAATTTTTCTGCAAGCATTCTGCCTCTAAGATTCTTTATTTCTTTATCTGAAATATTGCAAGATGGAGCATCTCAGGTCAACTGTCTCTTCCTGGGATATGTCTAAAATAATTTTAATGCCATGTATCCCTTTTAAGGTTTCTGTTTTTTAAATACATACTGGAAATTTGTACCTGACCATCCTCCTGAGACTTTTGTGACATTTCAATAACTGAGGTCATCTATTTCTTCTCATCACACACACACAAACAGGGGCTACAGAGTTAGAGCGTGTGTATAAATCCTACCTCCACTCTTACTAATCATACTCCAGGCAAATTACTTAATCTCGTTCTTCCTCTGGTTTATCTTTGTAAAATAGAAATGGTAAAAAAAAAATGGCGTCACTTTCATTAAATTGTTGTAATCATTAGATGAAAAAATGTAAGTAAAATGGCTAGAACACTGACTATCCCATGGTAGATAGTCATTAACGTCAGCTTATATAGGTTCTCATAAATTTTGAAACAACCTCCATCATAGCATTCATCATTCTTCCCTTTAATTCTCCTGTTCTTCAATAATTATAACTTCTGTAAGAATAATTTTTGTTTTATTTGTTAAGTACAGTACAGTGTACAGAGTAGGAACTCAAATTTTTCTGAAAGTGATGTTGTTCTCAAAGCTTCAAAATATTTTCCACAAAACCCAAATGCTAAGCCACAGAGTCTGCCACCACAGTGACATCCATGCCTTTCCTTCAGCCACCACCATAATTGAGGCAGTGGTTAGGTTTTAACTTAACTCTCCTACTGAACCGTAGTGGCTTTTCTATTTTCTAGCATTTCCACACATGCCCTCTTACTTAACCATCCACACTGCTGTTAGAATGACCTCTGAAAGCACAGATCTGTCATTCCCTAGTTCAGGAACTTTCAATTGTTCTCCATTATCTTAGGCAACTGAAATTTTGTCATAAAATGATGTCTTAAAACTGTGATTCAGGGGCACCTGGGTGGCTCAGGTGGTTGAATGTCAGATTCTTGATTTCAGCTTGGGTCTTGATCTCAGGGTTGTGAGTTCAAGCCCTGCCTTGGACTCCACGGTGGGCATGGGGCCTGCTTTAAAAAAATAAGCAAAAGGTACCCCCCCCCCCACCCCACGCCATGATTCAGCCTCAGTAAAACTAAAGAAGAAATTGAGTCGAAGCTATTTTTTTTTCTTTCTTCCCTAACTTTACAGGGTATAATGGAAAATTAATAACTTCAAATATTTAAGATAATGACTTGAGGGGCACCTGGGCGGCTCAGTCACTTAAGCGTCCCACTTCAGCTCAGGTCATGATTTCACCGCTCGTGATTTTTTTTTTTTTAATTTTTTTTTTCAACGTTTATTTATTTTTGGGACAGAGAGAGACAGAGCATGAACGGGGGAGGGGCAGAGAGAGAGGGAGACACAGAATCGGAAACAGGCTCCAGGCTCCGAGCCATCAGCCCAGAGCCCGACGCGGGGCTCGAACTCACGGACCGCGAGATCGTGACCTGGCTGAAGTCGGCCGCTTAACCGACTGCGCCACCCAGGCGCCCCTCACGGCTCGTGATTTTGAGCCCGCCTCAGGCTCTGTGCTGACAGCCTGGAGCCTGCTTCAGATTCTGTGTCTCCTTCTCTTTCTGCCCCTCTCCCACTCACACTCTGTCTCTCTCTCTCAAAAATAAATAAACATAAAAAAAAAATTAAGATATTTGACTTGAGTTTATAAGTGTAAACATTGTCAAATAGTTGACCCAAATTAATTAAAATATCTATCACCTCACATAGTTACCTTTTTTTTGCAGTGAGAATATTTAAGATCTACCCTCTTAGCAAATTTAAAAGTAGGAAATAAATTATTAGCTATAGTGATATTGGTGCACATTAGATCTCCAGAACTTATTCATCTTGCATAAATGAAACTTTGTATATCTTAACCAACACTGTACAAGGATTCCCTTTTCTTCACAAACTCACCAATGCTTACCTATTGTCTTTTTGATACTAGCCTTTAAACAGATGTGAGGTGGTATCTCACTGTGGTTTTCATGTGCATTTCTCTGGCAATCAGTGATGTTGAGCATCTTTTAATATACTTTTTGGCCACTTGTATGTTTTCTTTTTAGAAATGTGTATTCGGGTCCATTGCCCATGTTTTTTAGCAGACTCTTTTTTGTGTGGTTGCTGTTACTTTTGAGTTTTAGGTGTTCCTTACACATTTTGGATAACTTTTTATCAGATGCATGGTTTACAAACATTTTCTCCCATTCCATAGGTTGTCTTTTCATTTTGCTGATTGCTTCCTTTGCTCTGCAGAAGATTTTTATTTGATGGAATCCCATTTATCTATCTTTGCTTTGGTTGCCTTTGCTTTTGGTGTCATATCCAAGAAAATCTTCATTTTATGCAAAATTTTATATCTGAGTTTTTGTTTTATTCCATTGGTCTTTCTGTTTATCTTTATGCCAAGCCCACACTCTCTTGGTTACTATAGCTTTGTAGTAAGTTTCGTAATCAGGAAGTGTGAGTCTTGCTGCTTTACTCTTTTTCAAGAGTGTTTTGGCTATTAGGGCCCTTTGTGTTTCCATATGAATTTTGGATGGGGTTTTCTATTTCTGCAAAAAAGGGCATTGGAATTTGTGTTGAATCTGTAAATCACTTTGGGTAGTATTAATATCTGTTTATTTATTTATTTTTTTAATAGAGAGAAAGTGAGTGAGTGTAAGTGAGGGGAAGAAGGAGAGAGAGAGAAAATCATAGGCAGGCTCCAGTGTGGAGCCTGAATTGGGGCTCAATCCCATGATCCTGGGATCATGACCTGAAATCAAGAGTCAGATGCTCAAACAACTGAGCCACTCAGGCGCCCCTGGGTAGTATTTATGTTAACAATATTAAGTTTTTTGGGGCGCCTGGGTGGCTCAGTTGATTAAGCGTCCGACTTCGGCTCAGGTCATGATCTCACAGCCTGGGAGTTCGAGCCCCGCGTCGGCTCTGTGCTGACAGCTGGGAGCCTGGAGCCTGCTTCAGATTCTGTGTCTCCCTCTCTCTCTCTGCCCCTCCCCTGCTCGTTCTCTGTCTCAAAACAAAACAAAACAAAACAACAATATTAAGTTTTTCAATCCATGAACGTGGAGTATGTTTCCATTTATTTATGTCTTTATTTTCTTTCATCAATATTTTTTAGTTTTCATTTTACAAGTCTATATCTCCTTGGTTAAGTATTTGATTCTATTTGATGCTGCTTTAAATGGAACTGTTTTCTTAATTGCACTTAAGGATTATTCATTGCTATTATATATAAAGGCAACTGATTTTTGTATGCTAACTTTGCATCCTGCTACTTTCCTAAGTTCACTTGTGGTTTTATTTATTTATTTATTTATTTATTTATTTATTCATTCATTCATTCATTCATTTATTTTTATGGACTCTTTAGAATGTTTTACATATAAGATCCTAACATTCATGAAGAGAGATAATTTTACTTCTTTTCAATTTGGATACTTTTCATTTCTATTTCTTGCCTAATATCCTGCCTAGAAATTCCAGTGCTGTGTTGCATAGAAACTGTGAGAGCTAAGTGCCCTTCCCTTGACCCTGAACTTCAAGGAAAAGCTCCCAGATTTCACCATTGAGTATAATGTACCCTGGGTTTTTTAAATACAGCTTTTGTTCTGTTGAGATAGTTTCCTTCTAGTCTTAGTTTGTTTGAAAATTTTTATCATGAAAGAATGTTGAATTTGGTTCAATGCTTTTTCTGAATCAATTGGCATGATTGTGTGTGTGTGTGTGTGTGTGTGTGTGTGTGTGTGTATTTCTTTCATTTTATTAATGTGGTATATTACTTTGATTAGTTTTCATATGATGAACCACCTTCGCATTCCAGGAATAATCCTACTTTGTCATGGTATGTAATCCTTTAAACATGCTGCGGAATTTGATTTGCTAGTATTTTGTTGAGGATATTTGCATTAATGTTCATTAAGGTTATTGGTCCATAGATTTCTTTTCCTGTAGTGTGTATATCTGCCTTTGGCATTGGGGTAATGGTGGCCTCAAAGACTGAGCTGGAAAATGTGCCATTCTCTTCAATTTTTGAAAAAGCTTCAAAAGGACTGGTGGTAGTTCTTCCATAAATGTTTGGTAGAATTGACCAGGAAAGCTATGAAGTCCAGGACTTTTCTTTAGTGGGAGATTTTTATCTACTGATTCAATATTCTTACCAGTTATAGGTTTATTAAGATTTTCTGTTTCTTCATGATTACATCATGGTAGGCTTTGAATTTTCAGGAATTTTTCCATTTCATCTATGTTACTCAATTTGTTGGCATATAATGGCTCATAGTTCTCACTTATAATGCTTTTTATTTCAATAGAAGTGGTAGTGATATCTAGATCATCATTTCTGATCTTTTCTTTGACATTTTTAAAAATTTTAAATTCTATGAAAAATGTCATACATATACAAGAGTTGAGAGCAAATTACAGTTTACTATCCTGAACCCATTAATAATGAAAAAAACATCAACTCATAGTCAATCCTTTTTATCTCTACCATGATTATTGAACCCCCGCCTCAACTGAGCTATTTTGGAGAAAATCCCAGGTATCATATTTTAGTATGCATTTCCAAAAGATAAATATTTATTAAAATTATAATAACACTATTTTACACTTAAATTAAAATAAAAATGCCTTATACTATCAAATGTCCAATCAGTATCTGAATTTCCCTGATTGTGGGTGAGGATTTTAACACAGATCCACACTAAAAGTGTAAGGTGTAACTGGGTGATAAAGTTAGTGGATATAGTTGGCCCATTCTGAAAAACTTGCCCTGTAACATCCTTTCATCATAAATTATTTAAATTGAAATCTGTTCAAATATAAACCATAGTTCCATTGGATATTCTATAAGCAAGCAACTGTGGTAGTTCCATTCTGCATTTAACATGCTTTATAGATATAAAATGTAAAGGAAATGAGGAAAAAGTATAGTGCAACTCCTTATTTCAGTCCCTACAACAAATTATAGGTATCTATTATGGTACAAGGGGAAAGTGATAGAAGAAAGCTGAGAAGGAGTAGAAAATCTTTTCTCAGCAGAAATAAGGTAGACATTTTATTATTTTTATTTAATTTTATTCATTTTGTTTATTGAGCCAGGAAATATTGTTCATGATCATTTTGTTCTTGTCAACAATATATTGTTCTGATATGATTTATTTGACTCTACTATCTTTTTGCTTAGTCTAACTAGCTACAGTTTTGTCAGTTTTCTATTCTGTTTGTGATACCTCCAGATTTGTTTTTCTTTTTCAAGACTGTCTTGGCTTTTTGGGGTCTTTTGAGGTTCCATGCAAATTTTAAGATTATTTGCCCCAGTTCTGTGATAAATGCTGTTGGTATTTTGATAGGATTGCATTAAATGTGTAGATTTTTTTTTTGGTAGAATGGACATTTTAAGAATATTTTTCTTCTAATCCATGAGTATGGAGTATCTTTCTATTTATTTGTGTCATCTTCAATTTCTTTCATTGATGTTTCATTGATGTTTTATAGTTCTCAGAGGACAGGCCTTTCACCTCCTTTGCTTTTCTATTCTGTTTTATTTATATCTGCTCTAATCTTTATTTCCTTTCTCCTGCTAGATTTGTGTTTAGTTTTCTCTTGTTTTCCTACTTCCTTAAGTTGTAAAGTAAGGTCATTGATTTGAGATCTTTCTTGATTTTTAACGTAAGCTTGCATAGCTACAAATGTCCCCCTTACCACTGCTTTTGTTGCATCCCGTAAGTTTGGCATGTTGTGGCTTTGTTTTCACTCATGTTTAAAGAGAAGAGAAGGAAAGAAACCACAAGAGATTCTTAATGATAGAAAACAAACTGAAGGTTGATGGAGGGAGGTGGGTAGGGGGATGTGCTAAATGGGTGATGAGTATTAAGGAAGGCACTTGTGATGAGCACTAGGTGTTGTATGTAAGTGATGAATCACTGAATTCTACTCTTCAAACAAATAATGTACAGTATTTTAACTGAAATTTAAATTAAATAAACAAACATTTCAAATTCCATGTGATTTCTTCTCTGATCCATTGGTTTCTTTAAGGGAGTGTTGTTTAATTTCCACAAGTTTGTGCATTTTCCTGTTTTCCTTCTGTTATTGATTTCTAACTTTATTCCATGTAGTCAGAGGAGACACCTTCTATGACATTTCTCTTTTATACTGAGATTCAATTCGTAGCTTAACTTATGGCTATTCTGGAAAATATCCCGTGTGCATTTGAGGAATGTGTATTCTGCTGTTGTTGGGTCTATGTTTTATATATGTCTGATAAGTTTACTTGGTTTATTATGTTATTTAAGGCCTCCATTTCCTTCCTTATCTTATGTCTGGTTGTGCTATCTATTATTGAGGATGAGACAATGAACTCTTCAACTATTACTAAAACTGCCTATTTTAGAGGCCAGTTCTGCCAGTTTGGATTGCATATGTTTTCATGGTCCATTACTACGTTTGTAAATGTTTATAACCATTATATCTTCTTGCTCTATTGAATCTTCCATTAAGTATGGTTTCTTTGTCTCTGTAAAGCTTTTTTATTAAGTTTAAAATTTTAATTCCAGTATAGTTAACATACAATGGTACACTAGTTTCAGGTGTACGATACAGCGATTCAACATGTCTGTACATTACTCAGTGCTCATCATGATAAGTGTACTCTTTAATCTCCTTCACCTATTTCACCCATCCTCCACCCCATCTCCCTTATGGCAACCATCAATTTGTTCTCTATAGTTAAGAGTCTGTTTCTTGATTTGTCTCTCTCTTTCTTTCTTTGTTTCTTAAATTCCACATTTGAATGAAACCATATGGCATTTGTCTTTCTCTGACTGACTTATTTTGCTTAATATCATAATCACTCTCTCCATCCATGTTGCTACAAATGGCAGGATTTCATTTTTTTAGGGCTGAGTAACATTCTATTATATATATACACCACATCTTCTTTAACCATTCATCTGCAGATAGACACTGGGCTGCTTCCATAATTTGGCTATTTTAAATGATGCTGCAATAAGCATAGGGATGTATATATCTTTCAAATTAGTGTTTTTGTATTTTTTGAGTAAATACCCAGTAGTGGAATTGCTGGATCATATGATAGCTCTATTTTGTTTTCTTTTTTTTTTTTAAAAATTTTTTTAATGTTTATTTATTTTTGAGACAGAGAGAGACAGAGCATGAATGGGGTAGGGGCAGAGAGAGAGGGAGACACAGAATGGGAAGCAGGCTCCAGGCTCTGAGCCATCAGCCCAGAGCCCGACGCGGGGCTCGAACTCACGGACCACGAGATCGTGACCTGAGCTGAAGTCTGATGCTCAACCGACTGAGCCACCCAGGCGCCCCTGATAGCTCTATTTTTAACTTTTGAGGAATCTCCGTGTTGTTTTTCACAGTGGCCACACTAGTTTGCATTCCTACCAACAGCAAGAGGGTTCCTTTTCTCCACATCCTTGCCAACACTTGCTCTTTATTATTATTATTTTTTTTTTAGTTTTAGCTATTCTGACAGGTGTGAGGTGATATCTCATTGTGATTTTGATTTGCATTTCCCTGATGATGAGTGATGGTGAGCATCTTTTCATCTGTCTGTTGGCCATCTGTATTTCTTCTTTGGAGAAATGTCTGTTCATGTCTTCTGACCATTTTTTAACTGGGTTATTTGGTTTTTGAGTGTTTTCCCAACACCATTTGTTGAAGACTATCTTTTTCTCATTGCATATTCTTGCCTTTTTTGTCAAAGATTAATTGACCATACCATCATTGGTTTGTTTCTGAGTTTTAGATCCTCTTCAATTGATCTACATGTCTATTTTTGTACCAGTATCATCCTGTTTTGATTACTATAACTTTGTAGTATAATTTGAAATCTGGAATTGTGACCCCTCCAGATTTGTTTTTCTTTTTCAAGATTGTCTTAGCTGTTTGGGGTCTTTCTTTTGCGGTTCCATGCAAATTTTAAGATTATTTGCCCTAGTCCTGTGAAAAATGCTGTTGGTATTTTGATATGATTGCATTAAATGTGTAGATTTTTTTTTTGGTAGAATGGACATTTTAAGAATATTTTTCTTCTAATCCATGAGTATGGAATATCTTTCTATTTATTTGTGTTATCTTCAATTTCTTTCATTGATGTTTTATAGTTCTCAGAGTATAGGCCTTTCACCTCCTTTGTTAAGTTGATTCCTAGATACTTTATTGTTTTTGATAATTGTAAATGGTATTGCTTTCTTAATTTCCCTTTCTGTTGCTTCACTAGTAGTGTATAGAAATGCAACAGATTTCTGTACATTGATTCTGTATCCTGCAACCTTACTGAATTCATTTATCAGTTCTAGTAGTTTTTCAGTGGAGTCTTTTGGGTTTTCTACATAGAGTATCATGTCATCTGCAAATAGTGAAAGTTTTGCTTCATCCTTACCAATTTGGATGCCTTTATATTCCTTTTTCTTGTCTGATTGCCATTGCTAGGACTTCCAGTACTATGTTGAATAAAAGTGGTATGAATGGGCATCTTTATCTTATTCCCAATCGTATCTTGTTCTTCATCTTAGGGTGAAAGCTCTTAAGTTTTTCACCATTGAGTATGATTTTAGCTGTGTTGTGTCTAGGTGTGAGCCCAATGCAGGGCTTGATCCCATGAACCATGAGATCATGACCTAAGCCAAAATCAAGAGTCAGACACGTCTCTACCTAACTTTTCATTGCAGTTATTGCAATTTCCAGCTTCAGAATTTCTTTTTTGACTTATTTTTAGATTTTCTATTTCTTTACTGATATTTCCATTATGTTTATAAATTGTTTAATTGACTCTCTACACATCTTCCTATAGATATTTCAGCCTCTTTAAACAGTTATTTTAAAGTCTTTGTCTAGTAGATCTGCCATGAAATCTTTTTCAGAGACAGTTTCTACTGATTTATTTTTTCCTTTGAAGGGTCCATATTTTCTGTTTCATTGTATATCTTGTGATTTCTTGTTGAAAACTGAACATATGAATCTAATAATATGGTAACTCTAGAAATCAAATCTTCTCCCTTCACCAGGGTTTACTTGTTTGTTTGTTTGTTTGCTTGCTTGCTTGTTTTAATTGCTGTAGAGTATATTTGTCCCAAGGATCAGCCTGAGCTGTTAAGGGCTTTTCAAGATTTTCAGACCTTGCACTTCTCCCTGTACATGTGCAGTGACTTTCTAATTTCTCTTGCGTATACAGTTGCTTTTGAAAGTCCTAGGTTTTACGGGAATCTACCCCAAAAACCAAGAGCACACTTTACACACTGTATGTTAGCCAATTTGACAATAAATTATATTTAAAAAAAAGAAAGAAAGTTCTAGGGTTTTTTTAAGACCTAGTTTTTAATGCCTGGCTCCCAAAGGGTGAAAAAAGAAAAACAAAAAGGGAAAATAAAGCACTGGCCTTTAAATTTACTGGAAGTCAATTCAGCAAGAGGAGAAGGGGCTTGTCACAGTGGGGCAGTGCAACAATAAATACTGCTCATTTTTTTATCTGCACTTCAGAAATCTGAAGCAGCAATCATCAATCAGAGCATGATTCCCCATTATTTGGAGCACACTGTCTTATTTACCTACTCTGGCTCACCTAAGTTATAAGCAAGCTGATTCTGGAGACATGAATGGCTGCCTGCCACAAGGCTGAAAAGTAAAGGATGTCAGCTTCTACTGTACTAAGTGCTGAAATTGATCAAATTTAACTGGAATTTACCATCCAAGCCTTTCCTGGCAATTGTAAGCCTTCTATAGACTCCAGAGTTCCAAGACAAATCAGACAAATTCTGTAAGTGCAACTTTTGTGCAGGTGAGGAGACAGATTCCCGACATACTACTGTAATGTGCCATTTCCCCAGATTCCTCTTTTCTTTTTCTCAGCACTCCCTTTCCATGTACAGCTCTCCTGAACTCATCACTGACATTTGTTCAGCACATCCCCTCCCACTGTTCTCTACCTGCTCATACATTCAAATGCATTCATAAGAGCTGTGTCCTGTATTTACAAAGAAACATTTTGTTGACCTATTGCTTTTGCCATTTGAAAATATTTCATTGAGGGGTGCCTGGGTGGCATCCGACTTCGGCTCAGGTCATGATCTCACAGTCTGTGAGTTCAAGCCACGCGTTGGGCTCTGTGCTGACAGCTCAGAGCCTGGAGCCTGCTTCAGATTCTGTGTCTCCGTCTCTTTGACCCTCCCCCATTCATGCTCTGTCTTTCTCTGTCTCAAAAATAAACATTAAAAAATATTTCATTGGAATCACTTTAATGTTGTATGCTGTAGATATATCAAAACTCATCCACCCACTCCATACTGATGGAAATTCACTATCTTCCAGTTTTTTACAATAAAATCAATGTTATCACTATTATGCAAAAATCTTTATATGACAGTAACTGTATTTCAATGAGATAAGTTCCCAGAATATTGTCTTTCATTTTAATATGTATGTTTATATATTGGATTTCTCAAAGACTATTGCAATTCATATTCCCACGGGTAATTTATGAAACTATATTTATTCTCCTAGCACTTCTAAATTGTATTCCACTAAATATTAATGGGGTTGAGCATTCATTCATAAATTTGTAAACCTTTCCAATTTGCTTTCCTGTGATTTTCCTACTTATGTCTTTTCTTCATTTTCTCTATGCCTAAATATTTCCATATCTATACTCCCAAATTCTTTTCATCATGGAGCTATTGAAAACAATGCCTGAAGAAGTTCTTTAACAATAAAAAGACTATATGAAGAAACTAGAAAAGGTTAAGAAAATGAAATCATATAATATGGAATGAGAACTATACCCTCATTACCATTACCCTAAATATAATGACAAATAACTTTCTACAAATCTATACAATGGGTTTTTACATTGATCTTCCTCTTCCTTCAGACACTAGTGAAAATTCTTCAAGTGTGGTAAAGAGATTGTCTCTGCCCTGGACTGGTCTGGATTACTTTGTAAGTGTTATTTGGCCTCTGTTGGTTTCTTCTGTATGAACCAATCTGTATTGTCAATGAAATGTGAAAGACACTTTCTGGATATTTTCTCCTTTGAGTACTTGGCTGTTATTTGTGTTCTGAAACATTTTAGTTAACTAAAACCACTGTTCGTGTTTTCATGGTTTTAAAAGAATGGTAAATTTTACATGATTTTAAAAAAGCTGATAGATTTAGAATCAAAACATCTAGGTCCTCGACTCAGCTTCTACCATTTATAAATTGTGATTCAGAACAAGCCATGAAATCTCTGAGAATCAGTTCCATCATCAATGAGATGGAAACTGGATCCCTTTCCCTACTGACCTCCCAGCACTTCCCTGAGGAGCACATGGACACACAGATGTAACAGCATGGAGAAAACAGTAACACTACTTCCAGAACAATCATAACACCCTGCACATTCTCTATATTAATAAAGTGTGTCTATTCAACTTTATGTCATAGGGAGACTCTAAGCAGCCCACTGGATTCCACCAGCCATCTCCCTCGCTAAAGATAGGAATCTCTGTCTTAGAACATAAAACTTCCCCACAGTGAAAGTGATTTTAATGTTCAAATATACATTTTTTTTTTTACCACAGAGCCCTGGTGTTTCATTTACTACTTCATC
Organism: Prionailurus viverrinus; assembly: GCF_022837055.1. Lineage (NCBI taxonomy): Eukaryota > Metazoa > Chordata > Mammalia > Carnivora > Felidae > Prionailurus > Prionailurus viverrinus. The sequence continues at coordinate 21,505,318 of NC_062570.1, forward strand.
TGGTGCTCAGCTGAATATTCACCGAAATATCCCAATGCTAGACAGAAAAACCAACTGCATCAGACTTCCAGAAAAATACCATGACTGTCCCCAACACAGACACGGATTCACCACAATCAATTTTCAATAATATTTTTGACTATATAAGACTGATTTTAGATTCTATCCATGTGTAGCATGTAACCCTACTGTGTTGTTATATGAAAAATCTATCTTTCTACCTTATTTACAGTTGTGACATATTACATATTGCACACATTGCCAGACACTTAGCAGGTATAAACGTGTTTGCTGTTGTTGCTTTTACATAATTAAATGAATAATTGAAGCAATAATCATTTCCTTTTGCAGGATTCAGTAGTATTTCCTACTCATCCCTGCCTCACTGGAGCCAGAAACAGGAACCATGTACCTGAATGTTCTTGCAAAGATTCAAAGTGAGTCACATGCCATGCAATAGATGTTAGGCAGAAATCTCATAAACTATAAGGTTTGAATACACTGAGTGCATGTGTGAGTGTGTGTGTGTGTGAGTGTGTGTGTGTGTGTGTGTGTGTAGGGAGGCATTATAAAGAAGAGTGGGTTCAACAAAGCTGGGGTTCAGGAATTAAAGGGATATAGAACTCAAAACCCCTTTTACTTCTCGTTTTCATCAATTCTTAACCACAGCACACCCTAGTCATGCTCATTCCAAACCTAATCCTGAGTAACAACAGTAGGTCACTTACAGAAAATTTACATGAAACAAATTTAGCATGTAATCTGAAAATTTTCCTTATGATTTAACTAAGAGGACCATTTTTATATGTTATAACTCAGAAACTCCAAACTTGCACACAAATTAGGGAAAAAAAATCTCCTTCCTAATACACAGGCAGAGGTGAATCCTATGACTTACTTATTTGACTCTCAGCTGTGACAACTTCAATAGAATTATTCTGTCTCTCAAAACTTCTTTTATCACATTTCATGTAACACACAGAATAAAAAAACTACAAAGGATAATCCTATGCTGTGCATGTAAAACACCTGACTTGTTTCCTCTGACATATTCCTCTCTTTGAAAGAGGTCCAAATAGTTTCATAGTACTTATAAATGCATTAACTAAAAAACTAATTTGCCTCTTAAAACTTTAGCACATTAAACTTTACAATGTCTTTTTATCTGCTTTTTTATTAATAATTTTGAAAATAATCTGAAAGAATGGGATCTAATTTTAAATAAAGGATTTTCTTTTCCTGAAATTGGAACAGAAGTCATTTGTATTTGAATCTCATCATATGAAAGATCAATGACTTTTAAATCCACTCTTTGGTCCACCTCAAAAGAGCAATAAAATACATGAAGAGTGAATGCAGTCTACAATGTCTTCAAAGGATCCCGAATACCACAGCCATAAACTTTTCTTCCAGTATGGAAAACAATTTTATCAACACAGTAAAACAAAAGCAAAATGAAAACTCCACTCACGACCCCCTTTTTTATATAAATAGTGAAAATCAAGCATATTAATATTGGGGTCAGAACATGGGAAATGAGTGGTCATTTAAAACCAAAGGTCATGGATTTAGCAATGCCAAATGCCTCAAAAACAATCAAGCCAACAATCTAGCTATGCTAACTTTCAAAATACCTAAATAGTGAGTAGAGATTGGAAAAAGAGTAAAATAGTGAATGTTTTTAAAGTTATCTTAGAAAATGTTTAAGTTGTCACTCCATGCAACGTATTAAGGATTTTTGAGTGTTCATCAGTTTGCCGTTTTCTCAAAAGAAAAACAATCCAACATTCCACTACAGAAAAGACACTGTCACCATTTCATTTATTCACCAAATAGCGCATTCAGACAAGATTGGGCACAGTCAGGGTGTTATGGCCATAGACCAAATAGTTCTTTCAAATTGCCATTGTTCTAGCTGCAGTTTGAGATTACCGTACTTCAAAATCCATACGGGAGTAACATATGAAAGCCACCAAAAAGCAGGGGTGATTTTATTGTTCCCAGGTCTACCAGTCCTGTGAATTTAACTTTTTAAATATCAAATAACTTAAGATTTTATTCTATCAAGAGAAATCCTGTCATCCACATACTATTTCTATGGCCTTCCCAAAAGAATAGAGTCACAGAAAATTTTCCTTTCTCATCATTTTACACTCTATTCCTTCTTCCTAACTTGATTACAACTCATTATTTTATCTCTACTTACCCTACCTGGTTCCCTACAAATGTGAGCATAGCTATTGGTCTTCATTCCCAAGACCACTATTAAAATGGGTATATTATAAGTTTTAATGAAAATTTCATGGAAAGTGAAGGATAATTACAGTATTCTATGGAGCAGGTTATAAATTCAGAATGAAATATGGTTTCTAAAATTTTATTGCCCATTCCCTACTGAGGGACCTCTGATTTATTGCCCATATATCTCTTTGGGCCATAGAATAATGACATGTTCCTGGAAAATCTTTCTTCCTGTGTCTTGTTTGAATTAGAAGACTCTGAAAACATTTCACATTTTTCTTTCCTTGCAAAAATGTCAGCATTCAAAATAGAAAAGTTTTCTCATATTTCATGTTTACTAAAATAAAAATAAAGTGAATTAGAAAGTATACTAGAAAAAGTAGTTGACTTGAAATCAAGTAGCTAATAGTCTATTCTAGACTTCTCTATGAAGAAGCTGTGTGACTTTAATTAATCATTAACCCCAATAAATATTAACAATCTATTATGTGTGACTTTGAGTGGTAAAAATGAAATCTCTGCTAAAAGAAGTTTAATGTGTAGGGTTTGCAGCTGCAAAGTGGAGTAAAATTGATAGTTGTAATGGAATCTTTTATAATTGTGAAACATTGGCATTTGAAGGAGTCATAATCCTGCCCACAGTACAATGGAAAGAAAGGAATAGAGACAGATTGTCTAGTTCATGGTTCCAACTGCACATTACAAGTGTCAGTTAAGAAACCCCCAATGCACAAGGTAACACTTGTGCTATTTTATTGATCATTTGTTATATCATTCATCTTTTTCCAGGAAAAAAGTCCATTTGACATTTTAAAAAACAGATAAATATGTTTCTTTTTTTTTTATGCTCTGATGGTAGTTGCCACATTATTTTATTTGTTGCTTCCAATAGACCTGTGAAAAAGATACTATTATTCTCCTTTTTTACATCAAGTCTTTCACTTTTGGTGAGCAGCATATTAACCCATGAAGTTTTAAAACATGCATATATATCCTGTTTTCCATTTCATAAGCTCTGGATTTGAGATTCAGTATCTCCATCTTTTTTTAAGTTCAACAAGTGATTCTAAAGTATAATTAGGCTTAAAATATCCTTCCATATATAAACAAGAGAAGCTATTAGAGGTTAAATAATCTAATCTTAGAATATGTTTCTTAATGTTATTCTTAAATAGGAAAAATGAGGAAAAGGAGCAAAAGTTGTAAAAATGGTAATCAAAGGAATCAGATCAAACCTAAAAAAAAAACAGAAACAGATTGAGAGAAGACTCATATTTCCTTCACCACAGTGAGAAACAGGATAGGAAGACTTCCACTAAAAATACTATAAATAAACACACGAAATATCCCTACCCTATGACCACTTGAACAGACACTGTTTCTGATCAAAACACTCTCCTACCGAGGGTTCTTCTCAGAGCAATTTTAACATCTTTGTTTCTCAAACTATAGATTAAGGGGTTCATCATGGGAACCACATTGGTATAAAAGACAGAAGAGATTTTCCCCTCATCCATAGACCCAACAGAAGATGGTTTAAGATACATAATTGCACCTGACCCAAAGAACAAGGAAACAGCAATTATGTGGGAACTGCAGGTGCTGAACGCTTTGGACCTGCTCTCAGTGGAGCTGATGCGGAGGATGCTGGAGAGGATGCAACCATAAGACACAAAGATGGTGACACTGGGCACAATGATGTTGATGCCCACCACGATGAAAACCACCAGTTCATTTACATAGGTGCTTGTGCAGGAAAGCTGGAGCACAGGGAGGATGTCACACAAATAATGGTTGATGGTGTTTGCATCACAGAAGGTCAGTCTCAGCATGCATCCTGTGTGGGTCATAGCACCCGAAAATGCCATCAAATATGAACCAAGAATAAGGCTGGAACACACTTTAGGGGACATGACAACATTATACAAAAGTGGGTTACAGATGGCCACATAGCGATCATAGGCCATTGATGTCAGCACATAGCATTCAGAAATTACAAAAAAACAGAAAAAGTAAAGCTGGGTCATGCATCCCATATAAGAGATAATATTTTTCTTTGATAGGAAATTCATCAGCATTTTTGGTGTAAATACTGAAGAATAGCAGAGGTCTATGAAGGACAAATTGAAGAGGAAAAAGTACATGGGGGTGTGTAGGTATGAATTCAGCCCAATTAAAATGATCAAGCCCATATTTCCCAACACAGTGACCACATACATGACTAGAAATAGGCAGAACAGGGGAAGCTGGAGTTCTGATAGGTCTGTTAATCCCACCAGAATGAATTCAGTCACAGAAGAGGCATTTCCAGGAGTCATTCTTTTCTAAGGGGATCTGTGGACACACAAGAAAACTCAGAAAAACTCAGCTCTTCCTGCAATATCTCATCCCACAAAAGAGTGTGTACACTGGGAATGTCTAAGGCTACCCCAACCTGGACCCATTGAATCTGTCTTTTCCATCAACATGAGACTAAGTGACAGGGACTTTCCCTTACTAGAGTCTTAATAAGCTAAATGTAGCAAAGTGCATCACAAACTTTGCCTTAAGAGGGAAAGCCAGTGCTGCCACATGCCAACGTGACTGCTGGAAAACCAAGGTGAGTAAGAAGAAGCATGGCCCACGACAGAATCATCCTTCTCCCATCTCACTGTTTCTTCATTCACTTGAACCTTCTCATCACCAGTAAAGTTGGAGGCAGAGACCCTAACAAGCTGAAGCTGGCCTCTAACGGGCCAAATTAGACTTCGTGGATTGGGAACCATGAATATTGTTCCTAATCCAACACTAAGGGACCAGAGTTTAGGTGAGGTTGAGTTACTGTCCCATGTCACAGAGAAAACGTCATAAATCAGAACATTGAGGGTTGCACCCATGGAGTGGGAACTGACTGAGATACTACATCCCGTGAACCCTCTGATCTCTGAACATTCTCTTATCCCCCTGAAACATATTCTCTTGTCAGTTTTACTTGAGTCTTAGGACTACACAAAATGGCAGGGGGGAGGGAAGTGGCTTACCTTACATTTTTGGACTTCCATGTCAAATCAATAAGGACATTGATATAAACAGAATTCAGAAACTCACCCTCCTTAGGCCAGAAAACCTCAGTGCTTCCTTATCTTTGGTATTTACCCCTGTAGTCTTGGAAAGGAAATTTCAGGCTCTTGAGGCCTTGGTTTCTTTAATTCTAAAAGGATTTAGCCCATACTTAATTTCAGATATGCCCTTCAAATATTTCTGGACTATATATCATAATTTCTGATTATAACTTTCAGTCCTCTCAAGCAGCAGAGACCAAAGTCTTTATTATCATCACATTTGCTACTTAGGACACAGAAGACTGAATGTGAGTTTAATGATAAAGTGCACTTGATTATAAACAGGGTAGATGTTTGCTCAGTCTCCATCCCAAGGAATAAAGTCTATGTACAAAAGAGAAATAAAGGGATTGATTGTGTTTACACTCGGGACCACAATCTCTCTTTAGTTCTTTAGGGACTCAACAGCTAATCAAGTTTACATTTCACTCTAAGGATTGTACATTCCCCAAGGCAAAGGCAAAACTAAACTCCCATCTTTCTATCATCTTCATCTCTTAATGAAAATCTATTGCATAAGTTCTTTCTCCCTTTCTTCCCATATCCTAAATGAAAACTTTCCATAGAGTTTGCCTACAGCCTTATTTCTTTTTCTGAAATATTTCAAATATTGCAGTAGTTAAATTCAGTTCTTATCTCTCCTGGGCCACCTCCAAAAAGAAAGGTTAATACCTTTCTCACTTTTAAAGGTGTTTTTTTTAATTTTTTAAATTCCAGTATAATTCAGGTACAATTTTATTAGTTTCAGGTATACTGATTCAACAACTCTATATCTTATTCAGTGTTCATCACAATAAGTGTACTTTTTAATGTTTATTTATTTATTATGTGTGTGTGAGAGAGAGAGAGAGGGAGAGAGAGGGAGGGAGGGAGGGAGAGAGAGAGAGAGAGAGAGAGAGAGAGAGAGAAGGGGAAATGAAGAGAGAGGGAGAGAGAAAGAGAGAATCCCAAGCAGGATTGGTGCTGTCAGTGAATAGCCCTATGCAGGGCTTGAACCCATGAACTGCAAGATCATGACCTGAGCCAAAACCAAGAGTCAGACACTTAACCGACTGAGCCATCCAGGCACCCATGATAAATGTACTCTTAATCCCCTTAATTTATTTCACTCTTACTCCCACCCACCTCCCCCCTGGTAAGATTATCAATTTGTTCTCTATAGTTAAGAGTCTGTTTTTTTGGTCTCTTTTTTTCTTTATTGTTTTGTTTCTTAAATTCCACATATGAGTGAAATCTTCTGGTATTCATCTTTCTCTGACTGACATTTAACTTAACATTATACAATCTATATCCATCAATGTTGTAAATAGCAAGATTTCATTCCTTTTTTATGACTGAGTAAAATTCTATTGTATATACATATCGCCTCTTCTTTCATCTATCAATAGACACTTGGGTTGCTTTCATATTTTACCTATGATAAATAATAGGGGTTCATAGAGCTTTTCAAATTAGTGTTTTTGTATTCTTTGGGTAAATACGCCATAGTGGAATTACTGGATCATATAGTAATTCTATTTTTAACTTTTTGAGGAAGTTTTCCACAGTGGCTGCACCAGTTTGCATTCCCACCAACAATGCATGAGAGTCACCATTTCTCCACATCCTCACCAACACCTGTTGTTTCTTGTGCTGTTCATTTTAGCCATTCTGATAGGTATGAATGATATTTCATTGTGATTTTGATTTGCATTTCCCTGGTGATGAGTGATGTTGAGCATCCTTTCATTTGTCCATTGACCATCTGTATGTCTTCTTTGGAGAAATGTCTATTCATGTCTTCTCCCATTTTTTAATTGGGTTACTTGTTTTTTTGTGTTGAATTGTATAAGTCTTTTATATTGTGGATACTTACCCCTTATTGGATATATCATTTGTAAATGTCTTCTTGCATTCAATAGGTTGGGTTTTTTATTTTGTTGATTGTTTCCTTTGCTGTGTAGAATCTTTTTATTTTTATGTAGTCCCAATAGTTTATGTTTACTTTTGTTTCCCTTGCCTCAGGAGACATATCTAGAAAGATGCTGTTACAGCCAATGTTAGAGAAATTATTGTCTGTACTCTCTTCTAGTATTTTTATGGTTTCAGGTTTCACATTTAGGTCTTTAATCTATTTTGAGTGTATTTTTGTATATGGTGTAAGAAAGGTGTTTTTTTTTTTTTTTGCTATAACTGTCTAATTTTCCCAACCCCATTTGTTAAAAAGACTGTTTTTCCATTGCATATTATTGCATCCTTTATCATAGATTAATTGTTCATATAATCATGGATCTATTTCTGGGATCTCTATTCTACTCTATTGATCTATGCTTCTATTCTTGTGCCAGTACCATACTATTTTGATTACTATAGATATGTAGTATATTTGATTACTACAGTAGTATTTGATTTGTAGTATTTGATTACTACAGATTTGTAGTTAGCTGTTACTTTATTGAGGGTGTTCATCATGAATTTATATTGTACTTTGTGAAATGCTTTTTCTCCATATTGAAATGGTAATATGATTTTTATCCTTTCTCTTATTGATATGATGTATCATGACGGTTGATTTGTGAATTCTGAACCACCTTGCATCCCAGGAATAAGTCCCACTTGATCATAGTGAATGATTTTTTAAATGTATTGTTGGATTCAGTTTGCTAATATCTTGTTGAGGACTTATGCATCTATGCTCATCAGAGATATTAACCTATAGTTCTCTTTTTCTGTACTGAAATTATCTGGCTTAGCTATCAGTGTTATGCTGGACTTGTAGAATGAATTTGGAAGTGTTTCTTCTTCTATTTCTTGGAGTAGTTTGAGAAGAAAAGGTACTAACTCTTGTTTAAATGTTTAGTAGAATACGCCTGTGAAGCCAGATATCTGGTTCTGGACTTTTGTTTTGGGAAGGTTTTTTTTTATTATTATTGATTATTTTTCATTGCTGGTAATTGGTCTCTTCAAATCTTCTATTTCTTCCAGCTTCAGTTTCTAGGAATTTTTTCCATTTCTTCTACTTTGTCCAATTTGTTGGCATATAATTTTTCATAATACTTTCTTATAATCTTTTGTATTTCTGTGGTGTTGGTCATTATTTCTCTTTTTTCATTTCTGATTTTGTTTGAGTCCTTTCTCTCCTTTTTAAAAAACGATTCTGGCTACCGTTTATCATTTTTGTTGATCTTGTCGAAGAATCAGCTCATGGTTTCATTGATCTGTTCTTTTTTTTTTAATTTCTATTTGATTTATCTCTGCTATAATCTTTATTTCCTCCTGTTACTGGTTTGGGGTTGTGTTTGTTCTTCTTTTTCTAGCTCCTTTAGTTGTAAGGTTGGGTTGTTCATTTGAGATTTTTCTTGCTTCTTGAGGTAGACCTGTATTACTATAAACTTCACTCTTGGGGTGCTTGGGTGGCTCAGTTGGTTAAGTGTCCAACTTCGGCTCAGGTCATGATCTCGCAGTTCACAAGTTCAAGCCCTGCGTCGGGGCAGACAGCTGTGCTGACAGCTGTGCTGACAGCTCAGAGCCTGGAGTCTGTTTCAGATTCTGTGTGTGTGTGTCTCTCTCTCTGCCCCTCCCCTGCTCATGCTCTGTCTCTCTCTCTCTCAAAAATAAACAAAAACACTTAAAAATTTACAAAATTCACTCTTAGAGCAAAGATTTTTGACTATTGTGTTTTCATTTTCATTTTTCTTCATGTATTATTTTCTTTCCTCTTGACTCATTCATTCTTTCTTTTTAAATGTTTATTTATTTATTGAGAGAGAGAAAAAAACGAGTGGGAAAGAAGCAAAGAGAGAGAGAGAGGGAGAATCCCAAGCAGGCATCATGCTGTCAGCGTGGAGCCCCACACAGGGCTCGATTTCACAAACTGTGAGATCATGACCTGAGCCGAAATGAAGAGTTGGATGCTTAACCAACTGAGCCACCCAGGTGCCCCAACTTATTCACTCTTTTATAGTATGTTATTTAATCTCCATGTATTTGTGGTATTTCCAGATTTTTTCTTGTGATTGATTTCTAGTTTCATAGTGATGTGATCAGAAAAGATACTTGGTATGACTTCAATCTTTTTGAATCTGTTGGGACTTGTCTTGTGGATTAACATATGATCTATTCTGGAGTGTCCCATGTACACTTGAAAAGAATGTGTATTCCACTCTTTTAGGACAGAATTTCTGAATATATCTGTTATATCCATCTGGTCCAATACGTCATTCAAAGCCACTGTTTCCTTATTGATTTTGTTTGGATGATCTATCCATTGATGTAGTGGGGTGTTAAAATCCTTTACTATTATTGTATCACTATCAACTACTTCCTTTATGTTTGTTAATAGCTGCTTTATGTATTTGGGTTCTCCCACATTGGTTTCATAAATATTTACAATTGTTGTACCTTCTTGTTGGATTGTTCCCTTTATGATTATGTAGTGTCCCTCTTTGTCTCTTGTTACAGTCTTTGTATTAATGTCTGTCTTGTCCAATATAAGTATTGCTGCCCAGGCTTTTGTTTCACTTCCATTTGCACAATAAATGCCTCTCCATCCCTTCACTTTCAATCTGTATGCATCTTTAGGTCTGAAATGAGTCTTTTGTAGGCAGTATACAGATGGATTTTTTTTTTTTTATCCATTTCATCACCTCTGTCTTTTGATTGAAGAATTTAGTCCATTTACATTCAGAGTAATTATCGACATGTATGTACTTATTGTCATTTTATTACTTGTTTTATGGTTGTTTTTGTAGGTCTTCTCTGTCCCTTTCTTCTCTTACTCTGTTTTCTCATGGCTTGCTGGCTTTCTGTAGTGATACAGTTGGATTCCTTTTATTTTTTACATATCTATTACTAGTTTTTGATTTGTGGTTCCAATCAGGTTTGAATATAACATCTTATGCATTTAGCAGTCTATATTGAGTCAATGGATGCGTAATTTTGAAGCCATTCTAAAAGCACTAAGTTTTTACTTCCTTCTGCCATCATGTTTTAAGTATATGGTGTCATACTTCACATCCTTTTATCATGTGAATACCTTGACTGATTTTTATATATACATTTACTTTTATTGCTTTTGTGCTTCCCACTTTTCTTACTCCTGCTTATGGTCTTTACACTCAACAAGCCCCCTTTAGTATTTAATATTTCTTGGAGGGCTGGTTTAGTGGTCATGAATTCCTTTAACTTTTGCTTGTTTGGGAAACTATCTCTCCTTCTATTCTGGATGATAGCCTTGCTGGATACAGTATTCTTGGCTGCAGGTTGTTTTCTTTCAGCACTTTGAATATATCATGCCACGCCCATCTAGCTTTAGAATGTTTCTGCTAGAAAATTAGCTAATTTCCTTATGGGGAAAAGTAGTATATAACTACTTTTATTTTCTCTTTCTTCTTTTAAAATTCTCTTTATCACAACTTTTTTGCCATTTTATTTACAATGTATTTTGGTGTGGACCTCCTTGGGTTGATTTGGGTGAGGGTGAGGGTCTCTGTGCCCCCTTGGATCTGTATATCTGTTTCATTCCCCATATTCAGGAATTTTTCAGCTATTATTTATTCAAATAAATTTTCTGCTCCTTGTCTTTCTTCTCCTTCTGGGATCCCTATAATGCAAATGTTATATGCTTGATGGTGTCGCTGAATTCCCTTAATCTATTCTCATTCTTTATTATCCTTTTTTCTTTCTCCTGTTCAGCTTGATTGCTTTCCATTATTCTGTCATTCAGGTCACTGACCCATTCTTCTGCTTTCTCCGTTTTTAATTTCAGTTATTAGGTTATTCATCTCTGATTGGTTCTTTTTTAGGTTTTCTATTGCTTTGCTGTGGGACTCACTGAGATTCTCCACTCTTCTCAAGTCTAGTGAGTATCTTTATGATCATTACTTTAAATTCTCTATCAGGCTTATTACTTATCTCCATTTTGTTTAGCTCTTCTACTGTGATTTTGTCCTGTTCTTACATTTGGGACATATTCCTTGTCCACTCATTTGCCTAGCTTTCTGTATCTGTTTCTATGTGTTAGGAAAGTCAGCTATGGCTCCTGCTGGAAAGTAGTGGCCTGTAGTGCAATGTCCCCTGTTCACCAGAACTTGGCACTTTAGGAGTGTCTTCTCCATGTTACATGCACCGTACTGTTGTGGCTGAGTCACATTTGCCTTTAGTCCAGTCATCTGCAATGGGTCTCATTTCCAGCTGTGGAAAGGATTTGGTCCCTCTGTTGTTCATGGACCATTCTGGGGCCATCTTGGGCATGAATAGGGTCAGACCTTGAGCTCTGGTTACATGGAACTGCAGGGCACTCTCCCAGTGTTGTGCTCTAAGAAGCTTTCATTGGTGGGCAGGCCCACAGCCAGACCAGATATCTGCCCCCAACTCACTTATGGGTCCACCACTAAACTGGTATGTATAGTTATCTTCCCTTCTACCCAAGGCAGGAGTCACTTTAGAGTGGTACTGCCCTCTTTCAGGGATATTTGCACACTTCCATGCTTGTGGCATTGCTGTGGATGGACTCCTACCAAGGGCATGGTGGATAGGGAGGGCCCATAAGAGAATGCAGAGGCAGGGCACATTGTATTAGCAAGGTGTGCACAGGTCTGCTGTGGAAGGAGACCTGATCAGCTTTGGAGAATGGTCAAGCCGGGGGGTGTCAGCAGGGGCACACAAGGATGGCACAGGCTGATAGTGAAGCTGGGTGAGAGTGTTTGCACTGTGCTGATTCTCAAAGGTGTCTGGGTATCTAGGCTGGGACACAGGGGAGAAATGTTGCCCACCAGCTCCTTTGTTGTTGGAGAAGTCTCCCAAAGATACCTGCCCCTCCAGCACATGTTCTGAGATTAGTAAATAAATCTAATTCTCATATATCCTGGACATTTTTCAAACTTCTGCTTCTATGCTGTATCTCAGAGGGGTTATTTGTTATGCTATCTCTTTAAGGGCAGAGACTCAGTATCTTATCACCCTCTGGCTCTGGGAAGCCTGCTGATTTTTAAAGTTCCAGGGGTCAAGCCACACTAATTATAAGAACTCATGAAGTTAGGTCTCTCTGGCTTTCAAAGCCAAATGTGGTGGGCATTCATTTTCCCAGTGTGGGTCCCCCATGTCTGGGATGCCTAGTGTGGCACCTGCCTTTCTCCCTTCTCTGTACCTGTGGTGTCCCTCCAGCCTGGGGACAGTCAGTCAGGTTGCAGCCCATATCTCTGCCCTTCCTACTGTTTTTGATGTAGCTTCTTCTCTACATTTAGCTGTGGAGAATCTGTTCTGCCAGGCTTTACATCATTTTCTGGGTTGTTTACACCAATATGGGTGTTATCCAGGTGTATCTGTGGGGTGAGGGAAGCTTAGGATCCTCCTACCCGAGCATCTTCATCAGAAGTCCCAATTTTAAAGTTTTTATTTCTAAATACCTTCCGTAATTTGTCCCTGAAAGTCCTACTGGGTCCTTAAATGTAAGAGGCCATACATTTAATGATTTAATGAAGAAATGATGCCATATTCTTTTCCTCATAGAAAAGAGTGGGGGCTAAGGAGTTAGTGGGCATGTGTTCAAACCATACACCATGCTTACAAACTTGACAAATTACTTAAAATCTCCATGCCTTGAGTTCACAATTTTTAAAATAGTGATGACAATAACAGCATCTCTTTCATTGGTTTGTTTTGATGACTAAATGAAAAAATGTACGTAAAATATTTAGAACAGTGCCTGGCATGTGGTAAATAGTCAATCAATGTCAGCTGTTGTTATTTACATTCTGAGAACTTCTAGATCTTGTATCATAACACTCGTAAGGCATTCTTCCCTTTAATTCTCATGTTCTCCCATAAACTGTAAGTTTTACAAGGACAAACATTAGTTCTGTCTTGTTTACTACTTTTCTTACGGTGTTCAGAAGACATTCTTCCCTTTAATCCTCATGTCCTCCCATAAACTGTAAGTTTTATAAGGACAGACATCAGTTCTGTCTTGTTTACTACTTTTCTCACGGTGTTATGTAGAGTACAGAATGCATACGAGGCACTCCATAAATAATTCTGTAAATTATGGTGTTCTTTGGTGAAAACCTTCAGAAAGGCTTCCACATTTCTCACAGGCTATAAACATCAGAGCCTACGATGATTTCCATCCACTTCCCTCAGGCACTACACAAGTTCAATAAGTTTTTAGCTCTTAATTCAACTATGCAGCTGAATTGTAGTGGCTCCTAACTGTTATTCTAGCATTTTCCTACATACTTCCTCACATTTAGCCATATTCACTGCCGCTAGAAAAAGTTCTGAAAGCACAGGTCTGTCCCTCAATTACCCAATGGGCAACTGAAACACTAATAAAAACATGAGTCTCAAAAGCTATGATTAAGTTTTATATAAAATTAAAGAAGAAATCAATTGAGAGTTAAACCTGGAAAAAAATAATGAAAGTACTGTTTTGATTGATTGTAGTGTTTTGAGTACATTAAGTATTGTGCGAACTCTTACCCTTCTCCACAAATATAAAAAAGAGAATGTTTACATTTCAGAGACTACAGGAGTACAATGAATGAAAAGCACTAGCCAAGTGAACTGAAGAATGTACTTAAAATTTAAGTGTAAATATTTACATACTCTCCTTTCTATCATAATACAACTTTTCTCTTCAGTGTTTACTGAAAGTTACAAGACTATCCCCCAAGATATTCATTTGTTATTATAATATACTACTTAGTATCTCAGGAATGTAATCATTAACCCATGTTATCAATTAGGAAGTTTGTACCTTTATTACAGAATGCTGAAATGCTCATTTAAAATAGGCAATTATTTTTCTCAAATAATAATAAATTTGGAGGTACAGCATCCTAGGGTTGGTTTGCCAACTAAATACTCTCAAGGACCCAGGTTCTTCTATTCCACTGTCCTCAAACTATTGGCCTCATCCTCAAACTTTTCACCTCCTAGTCACAAAATGACTGCCATAGCTCCAATAATCCAATCTAAAAACAATTACATCCAAAGAAGAAAGCAAGAGAACAAGAGGACAGAACTCCTTTCAAATATCTCTCTTTATATCATGAAGTAAATTTCCAGAAGCCAATGGGCGACTTCCCTAAAGGGAAGACTTCAGTCAGAAAAGATTATACCACATGGTAAGGAATAGAGAAAAGCTGGAAAGAAAAGAATACTATTCCCAAGCATTTGCCGTATGAGTCCACCAAAATTTGCAGAAAACTCTTCTGTTCTGGAAACTGGATTATTTTAGGTTTGTATGTTTATCCTTATTTTTCATTATTTCTCCAATGGTTTCCTTTTGAAAATATCATCATGAAAAAGCTATTTAGTAGAGAAAAAACAATAATAAAAGTAGAGTCCTGGTCAGACAAAAAAAGTTAATAGTATGCTCTGAATGGCCAGATGTAAGAGTGGTAAACCCAAGGAGCATGAGAGAATTGAGAAAGACCCAAGAGCTTTCTTTCCTTATCTAGATATTTTCTTTCCAAAATATTTTCTGTACATTATTTACAGGATTCTGTGTAGTAAGTCTAATAGATAGTTAGTGTGCAGAAACTTGCAAAAACTCACAAAATTATAATATATATTACCTTACTCTTTTAACACTGAATATGACTGTTTATACAAACATTCCTCCCACTATGAAGACATTCACCAAAAGTTGAACTATGTCATGAATACCCCATTCCACTTGCCCTAATTTAACTATTTACCTATCTCATATTGTTGGGCTAAGTTTGGGGGAACTAAATACCCATATGGGGAAAAATACAGCTATAAATACTTAATAAACTATTTTGGCAATATTTTATGAACTGGGTGGAGATTACATTGATTTATTATTTATTAAATTATGAATAAATATTCTGTGAACTTTTCAATATGTGTGTTATGTTTCGTGGTAAAATAAAAGTTTAGTATTTTCAATAAATACCATATTAATGTAAATTATTTGAAACTCAAAATACACTTGAAAAATGTCATTATTTTTTTAGGTTAAATAACTTTATTTTTATTATTTTTTATATGAAATTTATTGTCAAATTGGTTTCCATACAACACCCAGTGCTCCTTCCAACAGGTGCCCTCCTTAATGCCCATCACCCACCCTCCCCTCCCTCCCACTCCCCATCAACCCTCAGTTTATTCTCAGTTTTTAAGAGTCTCTTATGGATGAATGGATAAAGAAATTGTGGTTTATATACACAATGGAATACTATTTGGCAATGAGAAAGAATGAAATATGGCCTTTTGTAGCAACGTGGATGGAACCGGAGAGTGTTATGCTAAGTGAAATAAGTCATACAGAGAAAGAAAGATACCATATGCTTTCACTCTTATGTGGATCCTGAGAAACTTAACAGAAGACCATGGGGGAGGGGAAGGAGACTTGTTATTATTTTATTTATTAGATAATATTTCCAAATAAAATATCTTCATAATCCTTAATTAAAATATGTGCTTGTTTCTGGAACCTATTTTTTCTATCAGGTTTTGTGAATTAAACAGCAATTACTGATCATGAATTCTTAATGCGTATCATCATAAATTTTTTTACAATCCCCATAACAAAAAATATTGAATATAAAAGTAACATAGAGTTTTAAATCACTTTTAAAACCATTCAAAAGTTTACAAATGAAATCATTCAAATAAGGAAAGAGCTTTTCTCTTTCATGTTAAACCAATTTAGAGCCAATTTCATATTTCATTTCAAACACTTCAGAAGAACAAAGCCCTAATTTGCAGAACGCTTGTACATTCTTAGAACAATCACACTAGCTTCAATAGTACTAAGAAGGTACATCCCTCTGGTGATGGACCGGAGTATCTGAAATGGGGAAACAGATGTGGGGGCATCTATCTGGAGCAAATTAAGGATTCCTTGCCTGGCCTCCCACAACCACAGACTACAGCATCTACGAATGCTCCTGGCACACTTAAAACACAACTCTTCAGCAGCCTAGACAAGAGCCATGGGACTCTTGTTCACAATGGGCACTGTCCTCCTCTGCATGTAGCTGCTATAGCTGGCCACCAGACAGTGGAGTAACAATATGTCTGGGCTTTTTTTGTGTTATTTTTTAATTTTAATTTTATTTTTTTTTAATATGAAATTGTCAAATTGGTTTCCATACAACACCCAGTGCTCATCCCAACAGGTGCCCTCCTCAATGTACATCACCCACTTTCCCCTCCTTCCCACCCCCCATCAACCCTCAGTTCATTTTTAAAAAATATTTATTTATTTTGAGAGTGAGAGGGTATGCGCTCATGCAAGTGGCGGGGGGGGCAGGGGCAGAGAGAGGAAAGAATCACAAGCAGGCTCCCTGCTGTCAACACAGAGCCCAACACAGGGCCCAGACTCACCAAACATGAGATTATGACCTGAGCCGAAATCATGAGTGGGATGCTTAACCAACTGAGCCACCCAGGTGCCCCTGTCTGGGCTTTAAAAATGGAGCAGTGGGTACCATTTTTGTTTCTTGTTCTTGCTGCTTGCCAAAACCATAGGAGTGCAATCACATCAGACTTCCTTTACTCTTTTTTTTTTAATTTTGTAAAACATTTCTATTTATCTTTGAGAGACAGACAAAACATGAGCGGGGGAGGGGCAGAGAGAGAGGGAGACACAGATCCACAGCAAGGTCCAGGCTCTGAGCAGTCAGCACACAGCCCAATGTTGGGCTCGAACCCACCAACTGTGGGATCATGACCTGAGCCAAAGTCAGACGCTAAACCGACTAAGCCACCCAGGCACAATGAAACTGGTGTAATTTTAATCCCCAGGGTACATTTGACAATGTCTGGAAACAGTTTTGGTTGTCACCATCTGGGGGTTGGGAGGGGAAGGATGGGGAGAATGCTACTGGCATGCGGTGGGTAAAACCCAGGGATGGATGCCCCCAAGCATTCTACAATACAAAGGACAACCTTCCACAACAAAGAATTATCTGGCCCAAAATGTGAACAGTGGTGATTTTAGAAAACCCTTCTATAAAATGACTTATTAGACCTTGGGTCGACTTTTATCTAAAAAAATTTTTTTAATGTTTATTTAATTATTTATTTACTTATTTTTAATATGAAATTTATTGTCAAATTGGTTTCCATACAACACCCAGTTTTCTTTCCAATGAGGTGCCTTCCTCAATGCCCATCACCCATCCTCCCCCCTCCCACCCCCCATCAAACCTCAGTTTGTTCTGTTTTTTTTTTTGAAGGTAAAAATAGATAGTTTTATTACACTATATGTTAACTAACTTGGGTTTAAATAAAATTAAAAATAATTTAAAAAAGATATTTAAGGTGTACAACATCAGGATTTGATGTACATATACATTGTGAAAGAATTCCCCCCTTTGAATGAACACATCTATTACCTCTCACATATTTGTCTTGAGTTTTTGTCTGTTTGTTTGATGAGAATTATTTATTTATTTATTTATTTTTCAATATATGAAGTTTATTGTCAAATTGGTTTCCATAAAACACCCAGTGGTCGTCCCAAAAGGTGCCCTCCTCAATACCCATCACCCACCCTCCCCTCCCTCCCACCCCCCATCAACCCTCAGTTTGTTCTCAGTTTTTAACAGTCTCTTATGCTTTGGCTCTCTCCCACTCTAACCTCTTTTTTTTTCCTTCCCCTTCCCCATGGGTTTCTGTTAAGTTTCTCAGGATCCACATAAGAGTGAAAACATATGGTATCTGTCTTTCTCTGTATGGCTTATTTCACTTAGCATCACACTCTCCAGTTCCATCCATGTTGCTACAAAGGGCCATATTTCATTCTTTCTCATTGCCAAGTAGTACTCCATTGTCTATATAAACCACAATTTCTATATCCATTCATCAGTTGATGGACATTTGGGCTCTTTCCATAATTTGGCTATTGTTGAGAGTGCTGCTATGAACATTGGGGTACAAGAGCCCCTATGCATCAGTACTCCTGTATCCCTTGGGTAAATTCCTAGCAGTGCTATTGCTGGGTCATAGGGTAGGTCTATTTTTAATTTTCTGAGGAACCTCCACACTGTTTTCTAGAGTGGCTCCACCAATTTGCATTCTCACCAACAGTGCAAGAGGGTTCCCGTTTCTCCACATCCTCTCCAGCATCTATAGTCTCCTGATTTGTTCATTTTGGCCACTCTGACTAGCGTGAGGTGATATCTGAGTGTGGTTTTGATTTGTATTTCCCTGATAAGGAGTGACGTTGAGCATCATTTCATGTGCCTGTTGGCCATCCGGAAGTCTTCTTTAGAGCAGTGTCTATTACGTTTTCTGCCCATTTCTTCACTGGGTTGTTTTTTGGGTGTGGAGTTTGGTGAGCTCTTTACAGATTTTGGATACTAGCCCTTTGTCCGATATGTCATTTGCAAATATCTTTTCCCATTCCGTTGGTTGCCTTTTAGTTTTGTTGGTTGTTTCCTTTGCTGTGCAGAAGCTTTTTATCTTCATAAGGTCCCAGTAGTTTATTTTTGCTTTTAATTCCCTTGCCTTTGGGGATGTGTCAGGTAAGAAATTGCTACGGCTGAGGTCAGAGAGGTCTTTTCCTGCTTTCTCCACTAGGGTTTTGATGGTTTCCTGTCTCACATTCAGGTCCTTTATCCATTTGGAGTTTATTTTTGTGAATGGTGTGAGAAAGTGGTCTAGTTTCATTCTTCTGCATGTTGCTGTCCAGTTCTCCCAGCACCAATTGTTAAAGAGACTGTCTTTTTTCCATTGGATATTCTTTCCTGCTTTGTCAAAGATTAGTTGGCCATACGTTTGTGGGTCTAGTTCTGGGGTTTCTATTCTATTCCATTGGTCTATGTGTCTGTTTTGTGCCAATTCCATGCTGTCTTGATGATAACAGCTTTGTAGTAGAGGCTAAAGTCTGGGATTGTGATGCCTCCCGCTTTGGTCTTCTTCAAAATTACTTTGGCTATTCGGGGCCTTTTGTGGTTCCATATGAATTTTAGGATTGCTTGTTCTAGCTTCGAGATGAATGCTGGTGCAATTTTGATTGGGATTGTATTGAATGTGTAGATAGCTTTGGGTAGTATTGACATTTTGACAATATTTATTCTTCCAATCCATGAGCACAGAATGTTTTTCCATTTCTTTATATCTTCTTCAATTTCCTTCATACGCTTTCTATAGTTTTCAGCATACAGATCTTTACATCTTTGGTTAGATTTATTCCTAGGTATTTTATGCTTCTTGGTGCAATTGTGAATGGGATGAGTTTATTTGTCTTTCTGTTGCTTCATTGTTAGTGTATAAGAATGCAACTGATTTCTGTACATCGATTTTGTATCCTGCGACTTTGCTGAATTCATGTGTCAGTTCTAGCAGACTTCTGGTGGAGTCTATCGGGCTTTCCATGTATAGTATCATGTCATCTGCAAAAAATGAAAGCTTAACTTCATCTTTGCCAATTTTGATGCCTTTGATTTCCTTTTGTTGTCTGGTTGCTGATGCTAGAACTTCCAACACTATGTTAAACAACAGCAGTGAGAGTGGACATCCCTGTCGTGTTCCTGATCTCAGGGAAAAAGCTCTCAGTTTTTCCCCATTGAGGATGATATTAGCTGTGGGCTTTTCATAAATGGCTTTGATGATGTTTAAGTATGTTCTTTCTATCCCGACTTTCTTGAGGGTTTTTATTAAGAAAGGGTGCTGAATTTTGTCAAATGATTTTTCTGCATTGATTGACAGGATCATATGGTTCTTATCTTTTCTTTTATTAATGTGATGTATCACGTTGATTGATTTGCGAATGTTGAACCAGCCCTGCATCCCAGGAATGAATTCCACTTGATCATGATGAATAATTTTTTTATATGCTGTTGAATTTGATTTGAGAGTATCTTGTTGGGAATTTTTGCATCCATATTCATCAGGGATATTGGCTTGTAGTTCTCTTGTTTTGCTGAATCTCTGTCTGATTTAGGAATCAAAGTAATGCCAGCTTCATAGAATGAGTCTGGAAGTTTTCCTTTCCTTTCTATTTTTTGGAATAGCTTGAGAAGGATAGGTATTAGCTCTGCTTTAAATGTCTGGTAGATTTCCCCAGGGAAGCCATCTGGTCCTGGACTCTTACTTGTTGGAAGATATTTCACAACTGATTCAATTTCTTTGCTGGTTGTGGGTCTGTTCAAGTTTTCTATTTCTTCCTGTTTGAGTTTTGGAAGTGTGTGGGTGCTTAGGAATTTGTCCATTTCTTCACGGTTGTCCAGTTTGTTGGCAAATAATTTTATGTAGTTTTCCCTGATAGTTGTTTGTAATTCTGAGGGATTGGTTGTAATAATTCCATTTTCATTCATGATTTTATCTATTTGGGTCATCTCCCTTTTCTTTTTGAGAAGCCTGGCTAGAGGTTTATCAATTTTGTTTATTTTTCAAAAAACCAACTCTTGGTTTCATTGATCAGCTCTACAGTTTTTTTTTAGATTCTATATTGTTTATTTCTGCTCTGATCTTTATTATTTCTCTTCTTCTGCTGGGTTTGGGGTGTCTTTGTTGTTCCACTTCTATTTCCTTTAGGTGTGCTGTTAGATTTCGTATTTGAGATTTTTCTTGTTTCTTGAGATAGGCCTGGATTGCGATGTTTTTCCTCTCAGGACTGCCTTTGCTGCATCCCAAAGCATTTGGAGTGTTGTATTTTCATTTTCATTTGTTTCCCTATATTTTTTAATTTCTTCTCTAATTGGCTGGCTGACCCATTCATTCTTTAGTAGGGTGTTCTTTAACCTCCATGCTTTTGGAGGCTTTCCAGACTTCTTCCTGTGGTTGATTTCAAGTTTCATAGCATTGTGGTCTGAAAGTGTGCATGGTATGATCTCAATTCTTGTATACTTGTGAAGGGCTGTTTTGTGACCCAGTATGTCATCTATCTTGGAGAATGTTCCATGTGCACTTGAGAAGAAAGTGTATTCTGTTGCTTTGGGATGCAGAGTTCTAAATATATCTGTCAAGTCCATCTGATCCAATGTATCATTCAGGGCCCTTGTTTCTTTATTGATCTTTGTCTAGATGATCTATCCATTGCTATAAGTGTAAGTCCCCGGCAATTACCACATTTTTACCAATAAGGTTGCTTATGTTTGTGATTAATTGTTTTATGTATTTGGGGGCTCCTGTATTCGGTGCATAGACATTTATAATTGTTAGCTCTTCCTGATGGATAGACCCTATAATTCTTATATAATGCGATTCTTCATCTCTTGTTACAGCCTTTGATTTAAAGTCTAGTTTGTCTGATATAAGTATGGCTACTCCAGCTTTCTTTTGACTTCCATTAGCATGATAGCTAGTTCTCCATCCCCTCACTTTCAATCTGAAGGTGTCCTCGGGTCTAAAATGAGTCTCTTGTAGACAGAAAAAAGATGGGTCTTGTTTTTTTACCCATTCTGATACCCTATGTCTTTTGGTTGGAGCATTTAGTCCATTTACATTCAGTGTTATTAAAGGAAAGCTATGGGTTTAGAGTCATTGTGATGTCTGTAGGTTTCATGCTTGTAGTGATGTCTCTGGTACTTTGTGGTCCTTGCAACATTTCACTCACAGAACCCCCCTTAGGAGCTCTTGTAGGGCTGGTTTAGTGGTGATGAATTCCTTCAGTTTTTGTTTGTTTGTGAAGACCTTTATTCCCCCTTCTATTCTGAATGACAGACTTGCTGGATAAAGGATTCTCGGCTGCATATTTTTTCTGTTCATTACGTTGAAGATTTCCTGCCATTCCTTTCTTGATTGCCAAGTTTCAATAGACAGGTCTGCCACTAGTCTTATGGGTCTCCCTTTATAGGTTAGAGCCTGTTTATGCCCAGCTGCTTTCAGAATTTTCTCTTTATCCTTGTATTTTGCCAGTTTCACTATGATATGTCATGCAGAAGATCGATTCAAGTTACATCTTAAGGGAGTTCTCTGTGCCTCTTGGATTTCAATGCCTTTTTCCTTCCCCAGATCAGGGAAGTTCTCAGCTATGATTTGTTCAACTACACCTTCAGCCCTTTTCTCTCTCTCTTCCTCTTCTGGAATTCCTACAATACAGATATTGTTCCGTTTGAATGCATCACGTAGTTATCTAATTCTCCCCTCATACTCCTGGATTTTTTTTTTCTCTCTTTTTCTCAGCTTCCTCTTTTTCCATAATTTTATCTTCTAATTTTCCTATTCTCTCCTCTGCCTCTTCAATCCGAGCTGTGATCACCTCCATTTTATTTTGCACCTTATTTATAATGTTTTTTAGCTCCTCATGACTATTTCTTAGTCCCTTGATCTTTGTAGCAATAGAGTCTCTGCTGTCCTCTATACTTTTTTCAAGCCCAGCGATTAATTTTATGAATATTATTCTAAATTCTTGTTCCATTATATTGCTTAAATAGTTTTTGACCAATTCGTTAGCTGTTGTACTTCCTGGAGTTTCTTTTGCAGACAGTTCTTCCAGTTTGTCATTTTGGGTAGTCCCTGGGGTGGTGTGGAACTGCAGAGTACTTCCCCTGTGCTGGAGTAACTTGTGTTGGTGGGCGGGGCCGTAGTCAGACCTGATGTCTGTCTCCAGCCCACTGCTGGGGCCACAGTCAGACTGATGTGTACATTATCTTTCCCTCTCCCAGGGCAGAACTCACTGTGGAGTGGTGTGGCCCCTGTCTGGGCTATTTGCACACTTCTAGGCTTGTGGTGCTGCTTCAATGGGATCTGGCCAAGGGCGTATTAGGCAGGTGGATCCTCTTCTGTGGGCCTCTTGTCTACACGTGGCTCCAGACAGTCCATTTTGTTAGTCTTCTGGAGGTTTTCTAGGTTAGTTAGGTAGGGTGGGTGGAATCTAAGTGATCAGCAGGATGAGGTGAGCCCAGCGTCCTCCTATGCTGCCATCTTCCTACCTCTTGTTTTTTTCTCAAATTTGTTTCCATACAACACCCAGTGGTCGTCCCAACAGGTGCCCTTCTTAATGCCCATCACTCACCCTGCCCCCCCTCCCACCCCCCATCAACCCTAAGTTTATTCTCAGTTTTTAAGAGTCTCTTACATTTGGCTCTCTCCCTCTCTAACTCTTTTTTTCCTTCCCCTCTCCCATGGTCTTCTGTTAAGTTTCTCAGGAGCCACATAAGAGTGAAAACATATGGTATCTGTCTTTCTCTGTATGACTTATATCACTTAGTATAACACTCTCCAATTCCATCCACATTGCTATAAAAGGCCATATATCATTCTTTCTCATTGCCAGGTAGTATTCCATTGTGTATATAAACCACAATTTCTTTATTCATTCATCCGTTGATGGACATTTAGGCTCTTTCCAATGGAAAAAAAGTCTCTTTAACAAATGGTGCTGGGAGAACTGGACAGCAACATGCAGAAGGATGAAACTAGACCACTTTCTTACACCAGTCACAAAAATAAACTCAAAATGGATAAAGGACGTGAATGTGAGACAGAAAACCATCAAAATGTTAGAGGAGAAAGCAGGAAAAAAACCTCTCTGACCTCAGCTGCAGCAATTTCGTACTTGACACATCTCCAAAGGCAAAGGAATTAAAAGCATGCTGTCTTGATGATTACAGCTTTGTAGTAGAGACTTCCTTTCCTCTTTATCTCTGTTTCTAGGCTACCTACCACATGCTTGGCAATCAGATTTAAACTCCAGCTGTTCACAGTCAAATCTGATTGCCCTAAATCCAACACCTTAACCTTAACCCATTTGCCATACTGTCTGCTATGCAGAGAAAACTCTGTCCCAATTTTTATTCATGAAGGAGAAAGAATGAGAACTTTGGATTTAAAAAAATCTAAAAAGTTTTTCATTAGTAAGTCAGCCTTAGTGCTGAAGCAAATCAAGGACCTGAAAACATTTCAATTCCTTGAAATAATGGAATGAACTTCGTTGATGAACAGGTACCATTCACCATTCATAACTGCTAAAACAATAAGTTTCTAAGATTTCTTATTTCATGTTTTCTTGGAAAGTTTAACTAAAGGACCCTTTTAAGTTAACATAATCTACTTAAGCAGATTATAATTAATGTAATTTTCTATATATAAAAAAGATTTGATATGTCTTTAACTTATGTTAATATGGGTTGAATGTAAGTGAAACAAAGGATTTTCCAATTTAAATTGTTTAGGAAACAACTACGATATAACAGGAGAAAAAGAAATAAGTATATAACAATATCCACATCTTTTAAAAAGTCACCAAAATACATATACAAAATTTCCAAACATTCAATAGTTGTAAAATAAGCTTATATATTCTGAAATTATTTCACATTGAATTTTCTTATTACATAAATATTTAAAACACTAGGCTTAAATTTCAAAAATTTTATTTATAAATATTAAAATGTGGTTTAAATTAAAAAGTTAAATCAATTAGATTTGCTAGGTCAACACAAGAATTTTGACCTGTGAAGTTAAGACTGTTGACTTCACAGAACTGAGCCAGGCTATGGAGTGCTGATGCCTACATACAGTATTCAGACCACAAGTTATGTGCTATGCCTGTGATAAACATTTTATTTTTTGTTAAGTACCAAGGATTTATAGACACGCATGTTGTATGTCTTATTCTAGGTCTTTATTAAAGCATGTGAACTTCTAAAAACATGTGCTTTAGAGCCAAATTCAAACCAAACAGTTTTAAGCTATTTAACCAGGCATTTAAGTGGATGTAGACAAAGAAGGACAGATGTGGGTATGAGGCATTCATATTTACTTGAGGAATAAAAGTTTTGTTTTGTTTTTTGTTTTTTAATTATGACAGTGGGGCACCTGGGGCCCAGTGGGGCTCAGTTGTTTGATCGTTGATCTTTGGCTTAGGTCATGATCTCAAGGTGTGTGAGTTCCAGCCCCACATCAGGCTCTGTGCTGATGCCGTGGACACTGCTTCAGATCCTCTGTCCCCCTCTCTCTGCCTTCCCCCATTCATGCTCTCTCTCTCAAAAAACAAACCATAAAAATTATGACAGTGTGCTAGGTAGTATACTAAATATAATTACCTGATTATCTGTTCTTGTAGTTTTTTAATGTTTATTTATTTTGGGAGAGAGAGAAAGTTAGAGTGCAAGCAGGGGAGGGGCAGAGAGACAGAGGGAGAGAGAGAATCCCAAGCAGGCTTCATGCTGTCAGCACAGAGCCAGAGGCAGGGCTTGATCTCACAAACTGCAAGATCATGACCTGAGCCAAAATCAAGAGTTGGGCCCTTAACTGACTGAGCCAAATCTTGTAACAATAATTTTAATCTGGTTTAAGCAAAGTTCTTAAAAGCATTAGTTATTTCATAAGGCTATTCTTACAAACTAATGTTTTAGAACTTCTCAAAACTCATGATATCTTTGTATAAACATAAAAATGACAGAGATAATCTAATATATCCCCTGCCTAGGATATATCCCTTGAGAGATATCTGACCCTAAAATCATTGAAAGTAGTTATGGATGGTAGACACACACAAAGTTACACACAAAATAGGAAAATTTTGTAGAGTCCTATTTTCCATTGTATTTATTATAAAGAACTCTTTTTTGTTGCTTGTTTCCAGCAGATAGCATAATATCTAACAGGCTTGTTAAACTATACATAATACTCTGAAAATTGTAGCATGCCTCACCAGGGAGGCTTACCCCCAAACTCCTCAGCCTCAGTATCCCAAGAAATGATCACAGACATAAAAATATTGTGACAAAATATATCTTTGTAACTCACCCTGTAACCTCACTTTAAAATCAAACTTCTCCAGAGACAGATGCATTTTTCTAGCTGGGCATCAAAGCTCTGTAGACAATTGCTTTTGGATAGGCATCATGGCTGAGGACATTATTTCCATGAAAATTCCCACTTTCAAACTCATTCTGGAACAACATTCCAGAAGTTCTCTTATTCCTTCACAATTCTCCTTTCTTCCCTTCCATTTCTTTGTGAGATGCACAGTGGACTAAAACACTAGGCTCTGCACCATTAAGTGTGCCTGCAAGTCACATAACTATTTCCTCATCCAAGAACAAGATAGATAGGCTTATCTTTTAATATAAATTATAAAGAATGTGGCACACATATGGACCATAGATTTAATTTTTCTTGTAAGAGACCAAAGGGAGGAGTCAAATTTACATATTGGAAAAATAAATCCCAATAGGGCAAGGTTTCCGCCATATATTTTTGTCTTTTGAAAGCAGAAAACAAATCTTCCTTTGCAAAAGGAATCCCTGTTTCCTTTGCAAAGGGAATCCTTTGCCATGTGCAATGGCAAAGAATCTTGACATTGCACATGACACCCTATTCTGTAGCCAAGAATATTATTCTGTGATTTTTAATCACAATCACAATCCATGCATACACAGACAAGTTGATGGTAATTTCAATTCTATTTATGACAAAATATCAGTTGACCACTGCACAAACAGAGGCATTCATTATTAGCGGGGATTGGAAAATGTGAGCAGAGTAGTGTAGCTCATTCATTTCCAAGCATCTTCAAGAATAAAAGAAAGAAGCTAGATTCAACAAGGTATTCAATTCCATTACATACATGATAATAAAAATCCAGAACAAGAACCATTACTAAAAGAATCCTAAAAATTTCTGGAAATTTTTACAAATGTAGTATCCACAATTTTTCTCATGCCTTCTCTGTTTTAATGCAATTATAGGTAATAAAACCCTTGAAACAGGTAAGTTCTCTGTGTAACTGTTTCAGAGAAAGCAAAAAAAAAGAAAGAAAGAAATGAACTCGTAAGATAGCATACTACCTGATGGCTTACCCTGGATGGGAAAGACAAGAGAAAAACTAATAGGTAGAGTTAACCTTAAATAGGAAAGGTTAGCCTTGTGTCTCCAACTGATAATGGTGAATAAAGATCAGTTTGGGGTCACCTTAGAACTGAGGATGACCCTCAAGTCCAGGAATAGGCCCAAATGGTTACATTAAGTGACAAGAGGGGAAAAAAGGGAAACTAAGGTAGAAATCCTGCCCAGAAGACTTTATAAAGGTAAGAGGAAGGAAAAAATAAGAAGAGGATGAAGAAGACCAGAGAGCAGACAAAAAGACATAGTAAAGGAGACATAGATGGTTCTACTCAGTTTGTAATTCTCTTCAGGGTTTTCTTCAGAGCAAGTTTGATATCTTTATTCCTGAGGCTATAAATGAAAGGGTTGAGCATGGGTACCACATTGGTGTAAAACACTGAAAAAAATTTCCCTTGGCTCACAGACCCAGAAGATGATGGCTTGACATGAGTGAGCAACCCAAATCCATAGAACAGGCCAACAGTTACTATGTGGGAGCCACAGGTGCTGAAGGCTTTGGGCCAACCCTGAGCTGATGAGATGTGAAGGATATTGAAAAGAATCAAAAAATAAGAAATAAAGATAATGAGGCTAGATGCAATGACAACTGAGCCCACAATAACAGAGATAACCAGCTCACTGGCATAGGTACTGCTGCAGGAGAGCTGGAGGAGGGGAAAAATGTCACACATGTAATGGTCAATGGCACTGGAGTCACAAAAGATCAGCCTGATCATGCACCCTGTGTGGACCATGGCACCAGCAAAACCCATCACATATGAACCAGACATCAGCAGAGAACAGACTTGAGGGGACATGGTAATGGTGTATAGCAGAGGTTTACAGATGGCCACATAGCGATCATAGGCCATGGCTGTCAACACATAGCACTCAGAGTTGACAAAAAAGCAGAAGAAAAATAACTGAGTCATGCATCCCATTAAGGAGATGATGTTCTTGTCCGAAATAAAGCTCATCAGCATTTTT
This sequence comes from Prionailurus viverrinus, assembly GCF_022837055.1. Taxonomy (NCBI): domain Eukaryota; kingdom Metazoa; phylum Chordata; class Mammalia; order Carnivora; family Felidae; genus Prionailurus; species Prionailurus viverrinus. The sequence goes on from NC_062570.1 coordinate 21,533,382, forward strand.
GGGGTAGAGACAAATGAATAACAGAGATCAATCAGGGACAGATTGAAGAGGAAAAAGTACATGGGGGTGTGAAGGTGTGAATTCAGGCAAATTAAATTAATTAAGCTCAAATTGCCCACCACAGTGACCACATAGTTCACCAAAAACAGAAAAAACAGAGGTAGTTGGAGTTCAGGTTGGTCTGTTAATCCCATAAGGATAAAGTCAGTCACAGAGGAGTCATTTTCCACAGCCATTCACTTCACAGGTATGATCTGCAGGAACAGAGGTAGAAGCTGACATTAACAATGGACCCTCACTCTTTGTCTCCAGAGGTAGAGATGCATCTGCTGGCTTACAAGCTCAAGGTTATATAAAGACACATGCAAGGAATCCAAGGAGAAAGACTTCCTATGATTATTCTGAATGACTCCTCATTTTCTCTTCTAATCCTACACATGCTATTTGTGCAGAAAGAATGCTGGTAGACCCCCAATGTCTCTGCACATCATTTCCTCCCTTCTCCCCAGTTTCCATTCAGGATTAAGGCTGACAAGAGCAATAAATTAATAAATTGGTGTTGTTCCCCACAACCCTTGACTTGTGCAGTCTGGAGTCTGAAAGAAAATTATCCAGACAAATGTAATTCAACCCTCACCTTCGCTTTCCAACGTTTATTTATTTTTGGGACAGAGAGAGACAGAGCATGAACGGGGGAGGGGCAGAGAGAGAGGGAGACACAGAATCGGAAACAGGCTCCAGGCTCCGAGCCACCAGCCCAGAGCCCGACGCGGGGCTCGAACTCACGGGCCGCGAGATCGTGACCTGGCTGAAGTCGGACGCTTAACCGACTGCGCCACCCAGGCGCCCCATCACCTTCGCTTTCCTAGAGGCCTCACTGCTGCTGGACCTTATGGCCACTTCTACTCTACAGTCCTGAGGGGTCAAAGTTTCTGACAAGGAAAAAGGCAATATCCATCAGTACACCCTAGGTCTTTGACAGGCTAAAAGAGGCATTCTGGAGAACAGGCCATGCTCTCTATTTGAGAATTTGTCCAGAAGTCCTCTTCACTTGCAAGAAGGAAAACAACCTTATTTGAGCTCCAAAACAATTGACTCAAATGGGAATCTATTGCATGACCTGTAGTTCTGGGGAAATTGATTAGAATCACAGAAGATTTATTCTCTCCCTCATTATTTCCTTCCAAGTTAAATGAGTCCACTGAGGATAGACATTACTGAGCCTACGTTTATATCCTGTGTCATAGACCTAATGTTGGATCCCTTAAGACTCCACGTTCTGCTCAGTTTATATTTTCACAATAGACATTCTTAACCCCCAATTCAGAGGAAGGAAGTGCGTCATTTCCTTTATCATCCCCTGGAGTCTTTGCACAGTTCTAAGAGGAAAATCTGGGCATGGTCACTTGCCATTTCTAGCATTTTCCTAAAGCCTCTGGGATCCCATAAGCAAAACATTAAATCATAGCTTTAGCCCTGTCCATGTTTGTGGATCTCACTCCTGTAAAGGGATATTCTAGCAAAGTGGTTGAGAGAGTGGGAGTGGGCCCTCAAGTGAGACTGAGTTTAAGTCTGGGCTTTAAAGTCCTTAATTATGAGACTGAAGGCAGTGATAACTTCTCCGGCCCTTGTATGTATACTTTTATATTTACTTATACCTATGTATATCTATAAAATGAGTTTAGTAAAGAGCAATCTCATAGGGATTGCTGTGAGGATTAAATGGGTTAAATCATACAAAGTATCAGAAACATGCCTGACACATAAAAGGGGCCTGATAAGTGTTGGTACCCCTCCCCTGTTCCCAATCCATATTAATCATATCAAGGTTTTTCAACCTTGGCACCATTAACATTTTGAACAAGATAATTCTTTATCGTGAGACCATCCTACATATTGTAAGTTGAAAGCATCCCTGGCCTCTACCCATTAGATGCCAGTAGTATCCCCAGCACCAGTTGTGACCAGCAAAATGTTCTCCAGACATTGGCACAAGTCCCTGGGGGTGGGGGTGGGGGGGCAAAATCACTCATTTTGAGAAATGTGGACCCATATGTAGATCTATATCTACATATATATGCATTTCTTCCTTAAGTACCTCTCAGAAAGCTCTATCTTATGTCCATTATGTGCCACAAGCACAAAGTTCCCAAAACTGAAGTTAGCATTTTCTTTTTTTTTTTTTTTTTTTTTAATTTTTTTTTTTTTTTAACGTTTATTTATTTTTGGGACAGAGAGAGACAGAGCATGAACGGGGGAGGGGCAGAGAGAGAGGGAGACACAGAATTGGAAACAGGCTCCAGGCTCTGAGCCATCAGCCCAGAGCCCGACGCGGGGCTCGAACTCACAGACCGCGAGATCGTGACCTGGCTGAAGCCGGACGCTCAACCGACTGCGCCACCCAGGCGCCCCTGAAGTTAGCATTTTCTTACGATTTCCATTGCTCCTCCTCCAGATCATCATTTTCACCATCATCCAAGGCAACTAGTCTACAAACTAAACTGAAGCAATTTCCTCTCACTTGCCATCTTCGTCCAGTCTCCAAGTCCCAGAGAATCCAACTCCTTGAAAGGTTTGGTCTTCCCTCTTACACAGCTTCTGCATTCTCTCGTTATCTCAAATTCAGATTACTCTAACAGTTTTCTAACCTGGACTCCTACAGAAGATAAGAATTTGGAACTTTTCTACCCCCTTTCATCACTGCACATTCGTGCACATTCTCTTCTTGGTCTCTATTCCTAATTCCTACCGACATATGGCTATAATCATAAATTATCTGAGTTAATGCCATTTTAATCCATTCTGTCACATCCGTGAATTTCAAGAAGAAATAGAGACAAGTTGCTTACGTTGTCTTCTGTCTTTAACCCGAGTCCTCCACTGCACTTCTAGGATCACACTAAGTCCACAGGAACCTGGAGCCTGGAGTTTAATGTTCCAGGTCTTGATCAGTTATATTCCACCCAAAGTAGATGCTACATGAGGGCTAAAACTCCATAAATAGACTTTCTCTTTATTTTAGAGATTTTACTGGCTCATTTCATTTAATGAACAATTTTTTGAGCATTTAGACTACAAGACAGAGTGAACACGAACAGAATGAGGTATAGGCCTTGACCCTATGATTTCTCAGTATATTAGAGAGATAACCAAGGAAACTGAGATTTGTAGCACTATTAGTTATTGTTAGCCAGTCACAGTGCTGGATTCTTTATCCACCTTCCCTCATGTCACCTTACACCCACCCTCTAAATCAGGCAGGAGGGATTAATTGCTGTTGCAAGGTCAAAACAGCAACTGCCAGAGAAAGATTCATATTTAAATGGCTATGAATCCAAAATTGATTTATTTTACCACTACATAATTGTGTGGTAGAGGTGATATACACAATTTTCTAAAGCGTACATAAAGACTCCTTCAAATTAAGTGACAGAAATTCAAGTCAAATTTATCTCGATAAGCCAGCCTGTAACACAGAAGTGTGTGAAATTGGTGAATTGAGAACACACATGGCTTCTTGTGTGGCTGTACAGGACCAAGTCCTTCATGGGTATGTCTCTCTTCCCACTTTTTGTTCTGTTTAATTCTACTCAGTTTTAATCCCAGATGGGTTCTCCCCATGTAGTGAAAAGAGAACCATCAAAATCCCTAGATTTAATCTTACCAACTCAGTAACTCTAGGGAGAAAAGAAAAATGTTTTTTTAATAGTTATGGCAGAAAAGACAAGTCAAATGCCTATTTCTGACTAATCACTGCCATTGAGATTCGGCATGTGCTGATTGGACAAGACAATGTCTCCTAACGTGAGCAAATCAATCCATCAAAATCACATAAAATGAGTTACCCGTATCAGACAAGGTCCAGTCAGAAAAACAAATGGCATAATATGTGCTTCCTATAGAGTATATTTAAAACAAAGAATTGGTTTATACAGATATTGCAAGGGGGAAAGAGAAAAAAATTGAAAAATATAAAGACTGTTAAACTACAGAAAATATTAAACTACAAAAAAGTATAAAGACTAGTAAACTATAGAAAATAACCATTTTCACAACTGGTGGAACACATAGAAAAGGAAGAATAACCAGATTCTGGAATCTCAGAGGAGCAGCTCTATGGGATCGGTGCTTGGATGAATGGAAACCCGACAAGTGCTTAAGCTGCTCAGGATACACACAGCCCATGCACTGAAGCAAGGGAGGGCAATACAGTTGCCAAGGGAGTGTTGTCCAGCTACTGACTGTGCATCTAAGGAGGTACGGAAAGTTAAGTACATTTCCATGTGCTTATTGGCCATTTGCATGCCTTTCTTTGGGATGTATCTTTCAAATCATTTGCCCATTTATGAAATGGCCTTTTTATTATTGAGGTATCTCTTAATTTTTAACTTGTTACATATTATGGTTACAATACCTTTGTCAGGTATACGTATTGTAAACATTTGCCAAGTCTGTGGCTTGCCTATGAATAGTTTTCTGATAAACAGATGTTCTAATTTTAATGAAGTTTATTTTGTCTTTGTTTTTTTTTCTTTTGAATGTAGTACTTTCTAGAGTATGTCTAAGAAATCTGTGCCTACACCAGCATACTTTTCTATATTTTCTTCCAGAAGATTTATTTTTAAGCTTTATATGTGCGGTTTGATATATTTAAAATTAATTGTTGTATATGGTGTGAGATAGAGGTCATTTAATTGTTTTCTCATGAATAGTATTTCCAGCATCAATTTGCTTAAAAGATTTTCCTATCCCTATGGATTTACTTTGCTGCTTGGTCAAAAATCAATTGACTGTATAAGTAAGGATTTCTCTCTGAACCTTCTATGCTGTACCATGACTTATTTATCTATCTTTATAACAAAACCAATCTGTCCTCATTACCAGAGCCTAAATATAAGTGGTAAAATCAGTTAGTGTAAATCTTCTGTGTCATCTAAAGTTCCCCGAGAAGCAGATGCCAAGGAATAGTTAGACCTGCAAGACATTTATTGTGGTAAATGCCTGAGAAGGATAAAATGGGAAGGAGAAGGAATCAATGATAAAGGCTTTCAGACTGGGTTGAAACCTCAACACCTAAGAAAGAAGGAAGAGAAGGAAGGACAGGGTAGGAAAATGTCAGCCTGAAGTGCAGTTCTAAAAATTCTCTGTTAGGATGACAGGAAGTCCCTAAGCAAAGACTGCCTATCAGAAGACGCCATGTTACGCAGATATTGGCCAGCTCCTGTCTGACCCATCATGCTCAGCCATCGGCTGAGCTCTCAGAGTGAGCGTGGACTCTGCCTGAACATGATGGTGAATCCAAAGGAGTATCAGCTATAGACTATTAGTCAACAGTTCTCCACACAGCTGGTTCTCTTGAAGAGGAGCTCTCTATGACTGCTACAGTCCACTCCCCAAAACAAAATATGTCCCAGTGTTCTTTCTTATTTATCTATTATTGTTATTTTATTATATTTTATTAATTATTGTTTTAGCAATAAATTTATTATTGTTGTTATTCAAACAAGACAATCCAATTCAACAAGCATTTCTTGCCCTCCCAATGTATCTGAAATTCTAAATATACTAATGAGAAAACATGGAGAGATAGCAAAATTGAAGGAAACAGCATCTACTATAAATATTTATTTTCTTATTGGTGAGACAAAGTGCTGTGGTCAAATGTTGAAATCCTAACCCCCAAACATGATATTAGAACGTGGGGCCTTTGGGAGGTGCTTAGTTCATTACAATGGAATTCTCATAAGTATGATTTACACCTTTCAAAGAAGCTCCATAGAGGGGCGCCTGGGTGGCTCAGCTGGTTAAGCATCCAACTCCTATTTCAGCTCAGGTCATGGTCTCATGGTTCATGAGTCGAGCCCCGAACTGGGCTCTGTGCTGACCGTGCAGAGCTTCCCTGGGATTCTCTCTCTCCCTCTCTCTGTCCCTCTCCCACTCTTTTCTCTCTCTCTCAAAATAAATAAATAAACTTTAAATCAATCAATCAATCAATCAATCAATCTCCATAGAAATCACTAGTTCCTGCCACCATGTAAGGATGTAATGAGAGGTGTGTGACCTAAAAAACTGCTCTCACCCATTTGTGCTGGCACCCTGATCTTGGACTTACAGCCTCCAGAGCTGTTAGAAATAAATTTCTGTTGTTTGTAAGCCACTAAGTCTGTGGTATTTTATTATAATAGCCCAAATGGACTATGAGACAGGTTTAAGGAAGGTCACAAAATGTTGCTAGAAATAAAGTTTATTATCATTAATATATACCCTTTCTTCATGATAAATTTCATTAAATAAGTAAAAGTGTTTAACATGTTTCTCCCAATGTGCAATATGTTCCTTTAAGTGATAAGTAACAGACTAGTCATACACCAACCACCCCCCATATTTGGATCCTGAGATACATATGTATTATTCCTTTAATCATATATATTAATGCTATATTTGGCAATATATGTATTCACTTCAATTTAAATGAACTAGACTGTTTGAGGCTCTCAAAAGCTGGTGGTGTACAGAATGCATTTTGCCATTTTCAATGGGAACAAGAAAGAACAGAATGGTAAAGGGAAAAGTTGGTGAGAAAATAGAACAAAATGCAAATATCAGAGGACTTGATTATACTTTAGGCCATATACTCAGTTTGTAATGAACACATTTCATTGAATCCTCCTGCCTATACCAGCAATAATATGGAGAAGAATAAGAATGTTTCTTTAGTTTTTGGCACTTCTGTGTTTAAGAGAGATAACTGTAAATTCAACTTTCTGTGACTTATGAAGCTTATCATATTTGTTCAGATTAAGAATAGCTTAGAGACAGAAACAGTATGAAAAGAAAATAGCCAGTATATTTTTTCTTTTTATAAACATGTTACTAGTTATTTAGTAAACTGGTTTCAGTTACAGAAATACAAAAGCAAACAATGAAACAAAGTAGCTATAAGGGAAATGTTAAGACAGGTCTATTAAAACACAGATACCACAATCTGAAGAAACAACATTTATAATGAGCAAAACCTCTTGAAAAACATAATAAAAATTTTAAAATTGAATTTCTTGGGGTACCTGGGTGGCTCAGTCGGTTAAGCGTCCAACTGGTTCATGAGTTTGAGCCCCACCTCATGGTAAGCTCATGGTTCATGAGTTTGAGCACCACCTCTGGCTCTGTGCTGACAGCTCAGAGCCTGGAACCTGCTTCGGATTCTATGTCTGCCTCTCTCTTGGCCCCTCCCTCCCCTTCTCACACTCTGTCTCTCTCTCAAAAATAATTATACATACAAAAATTTTTTTAATAAAAATTGAATTTCTTTATGTTATAATTTCTAATCAGAACATGTTTATCCTTTGTATTTTAAACAATGCTTTCCACAATGTAACTTTGATATCCTTGTTTCTCAAACTGTAGATTAAGGGATTAAGCATGGGCACCACATTAGTGTAGAAAACTGAAGAAATTTTTCCCACGTCCATAGACCCCGGAGAAGAATATTTAAGATACATGAATGCTGCTGAGCCAAAGAAAAGAGAAATAGCAATGATGTGAGAACTACAGGTACTGAAGGCTTTTGATCGTCCTTGAGCAGATCTGATATGAAGAATGCTAGTGAGGATAAAGACGTAAGAAATCAGGATGGTAAAACTGGGTACTGTGATATTAATTCCCACGACTATCAGAACTACTACCTCGTTGACATAGGTGCTGCTGCAAGACAGTTGGAGGAGAGGAAGAATATCACACAGGTAATGGTTGATGACATTAACACTGCAGAAGGTTAGTCTGAGCATGCACCCTGTGTGGGCAGAGGCTCCAGCAAACCCCATCATATATGCAGCAACAGTCAGCAAGGCACACACCTGATGGGACATGGTTACCTTATACAGCAACGGATTACAGATGGCCACGTAGCGATCGTAGGCCATTGAGGTCAACATATAGCATTCCGAGATGACAAAAAAGAGAAAGAAAAACAGCTGAGTCATGCAGCCAACATAGGAGATGATATTCTCCCTTGATACAAAGTTCATCAGCATCTTGGGGGTGAAAGCAGAAGAGTAACAGACATCAATGAAGGATAGGTTGAAGAGGAAGTAGTACATGGGGGTATGGAGGTGAGAATTTAGACTAATAAGAGTGACCAAGCCAATGTTGCCCACCATGGTGACAATGTAGATCACCAGAAACAGAAAGAAGAGGGGTTGCTGGAGCTCTGGACGGTCTGTTAGGCCAGCAAGAAGAAATTCAGTCACTAAGGACTCATTTCTAACCAGTATTCTTCTCTTCAGAAATCTGTGAGAACAGAAGAAACTTTCATTAATAGAGACCCCAGCTCTCTCCTTCCTTACATGCTCTTATTTATGAGAAGACTCAGACCAGCAGAAATCGAATAAGTCCCTTTGCTTCACAGGGTCCAAATGGACTGCACACATAGCCATTGGCATTAAAATCACTCTGTCTTTTGTTGCATGAGTATGTGACAAACAGCTATTCCTGTCTTTACTAGAAGATACAAGAATGGAGTAGCTGAGGACTAAACCCACCTAAACCTCAGAAGGGAGGTATCCCCCTTCTCTCCCTCCCACTCATCTGATCCTTCACTTCCTAGTTCCTACTCAGATTTCCATTACCTTACCAGATACTTCAGTTCCCCAGTGATGACTAACAAAAAAAGAGAAACTTCTGCTAGAGTAGAGATCATTCAGATATTTTGCTTCCTAGAAGGAAGTCTCTCAGAGTCTACAGGGTTTCCAGATCTTTCCCACAAGAATCTACAAAGTCAACTGATAACACTTATTGAGGAGACCCTTGGTAGCCCAAGACTTATATTTAACCATACATCAGGTGTTTCTACACATTCTCCTCCTTTGTTCCATCCTAGCTGGACAGAGAATGTAAAAGGAAGGTGGATGTGCTTCCTTCTCTTTGTAGGAGGGCACAAAAGAGAAACATAATTTGGATGTTGATTAAATTAGTTAGGTTTGTGAAAATGTAGCAAGCTGTATACTTAGGACATTTAAACTTTATTGTATGTGTATTTCAGCTGAAATAGCATATTTCAGCTAAAAAATATTTTTAGGAAAAAAACAAATCTTTTCCTCTGATGTTTCTATTTTCTGGACATGTCACTTGGAAGTGCTATAGCTCTCCTGCTACTAGACTGAGGATGAAGCCAACACAGGAAGGGTGTGCTAAGAATAATGCAGGCAGTGGATTAAGGGCTGCATACTTCGGAATTTCTTGCTATTCAAAATAAGTGCTTTCCCCCATTTTTCAGCAACAGAGTGAGAGAAAAATGGAAACTTGCATAACTCACTCTCCTTCCATTGAGATAACTCAGTGCTGATTCTTCGTGAGTTTCACCTCCACTTCCCTGTAAGAACTGGCTTTTATGATGTCACAACTGAGCAGATATAGATAGTCACAGGATCTTCTTCCTTTACTGGCAAAAGAGCAATAGCATAGATCTCCCAGACTGAATGTTCCAGGAGTCAGCCTGAGAAGTAGATCAAACTTCTAGTTATAAATTTACTAAGAGAGTTTGAAGGGAAACCACACAGGTGACACCTGACCCATCATGACATAGAGCACAAGGCTTTTGCTTAAGGCTTATAATTCTTTTAGACCTCATTAGAAATACGGTGTAGGTCTTCCCTAAGATCTCCCCATCATGATAAACTCTGCAGGGAAGAATCTGATGTCTGAGTTTACACACTAATTGTAACCGTAAATGTTAATTTCCCAACAGGGATTACATATTCCCTAGGTTTTAGGAGAAAGGGTCCTCTGCTGTCCCTTAGAAGGATGCATATAAATAGCGTCACTGAAAATGTCACTAATTATCATTCTATGTAACCCAGTTCTAGTCAGAATTTATACACATCTCCTAAAGTTTATTTATTATGCTTTTTTAATATTTTGAGAATTCTAAAATAATCATTAAGCATATTTTATAGACACAGCAAAAGGATACTTTTGTTTTCAGATATTATTGTTTAAATAGAAAGTAATTTGATAGAATAACAACTCATTATTCTATGAAATGTTACTTTGCGTTGTTCTGACTCAATATGGCTTTGCTTTCCACATATTAAAATTAAATCTATAAGAAAAATCACTGGTAATAGGTTTCCATCTTAAGAAAACACAATTTTAGAATTCCAGAGTATATATTAATTTCTCCTTATGCTTGTGAGAAGATATCTAAAGTTTACTTTCAAATGAATATAGATTCACAGAGAATTATAAAAATAACGTCGAGATTTCCTGGAACTCCAGATTCCTACCTACATCTCCAACAACTGTAGTATAATAGCAAAACCAGTAAACTGACTTTGGAACAATCATGTTAGGTAGAATTTAGGACTACAGATGTTATTCAGCTTTCAGCAGTTTTACATGCACTGAGAGTTTGTGTTGTGTGTGCCTGTGTGTGTGTGTGTGTGTGTGTGTGTGTGTGTGTGTGTGGAGATCAATGCAATCTGATCCCTTGTACAGATTCGCCACCACAATTAGGACACAGGACTGCTCCACCAGCTATTCTACCCCTTTACAGCCAAACCCAACCCCTTCCACCTGCATCTGTCTTCCGGCAACCACTGACCTGTTCTCCACCTCTTCAGTTGATTCCTTTAGAGAACAATAAATGAAATCATATAACATGTAACCTCCGAGATTAGTGTTTTTCACTAAGTACCATGTCCTGAAGTCCATCCCAGCTGTTGTATGTATCAGCGGTCTGTCCCTTTCATTGCTGAGTAGTATTCTGTATTTTACAATTCAAGTTTATTCAACCTTCTGTAGTAACTTAAGATTTGGGTATTGGGAGGCACCTGGGTGGCTTAGTCCGTTGAGCTTTCAACTCTTGACTTCAGCTCAGGTCATGATTTCATAATCGTAGGATTGAGCCCTGCATCAGGTTCTGTGTTAGGTGTGGAGCCTGCTTAAGATTCTCTCTCTCTCCCTCTTTCTCTTTCCCTCTGCCCCTTCCCCACTCACACTCTCTCTTTTAAAAAAAAAATCTGGGTATTGATACAAAACTAAATCTGTTTTATTCATGGAAAATGTTTCCGGGACAGGAGCCAGATGACAGTTGAGACTGGTTCAACTAGGAATTCTCTTTAAGCTAACCTGAGTCAAGGCTTTCATTCTTCCTCCTCTAAGAATAGTGGCTGAAACACCCAGAATTTAAATAGGTCTTATAACCAGTCAAAGACAAGGGGGAACACAGTGTATGTACCAACATTACTCTTTCTGAAAGTGTACCTTAGTAGTCACAATCAAATAGTCAGGAAAAGGCATTTGAACATAATGCAAATTCTATTCGCTACAATTTCTTATTCATTCAATCTCAGAAAATGTGTATTTGAGTTTCAGAGTTGCAAACCCATACGCCTTTGGGAAACCAATTTATCAACCAGGGTACAGTGTTTATGTACAGGTTTTTTTGTTTTTACCCTTGCAACGTATAGTCAAGTGTTTCTGTCACAGAAAGAAGTTATAAGTGTACAAAAGGGGGAGTCTAGAATGAACTATGTGGTGCTAGATTAGCACCACATAATATACATCTTAATACACATATTAAGATACATAGATTCAAAAAGATAGGTAGATAGACAGATAGATAGATAAATAGATAATAGACAGATAGATACACAAGCATTTGAATACATACACGTATTTCCTATCTCTCTCCACTAAAAGGGCCTATAAGCAGTGATACCCTAGTAAAAATGAACACATCCGGGGCGCCTGGGTAGCTCAGTCAGTTAAATGTCAGACTTCGGCCAGGTCATGATCTCACAGTTTGTGAGTTTGAGCCCCGTGTTGGGCTCTGTGCTGACAGCTCAGAGCCTAGAGCTGGCTTCAGATTCTGTATTTCCCTCCCTCTCTCTCTGCCTTTCCCCTGCCTGTGCTGTCTCCCTCTCTCAAAAATAAATAGACATTAAAAGAAAATTTATTTTAAAGAAATGAACACATCCAACACCCAGACCTTCGTTTCTTAATAACATTCTCTGATAATAACTGGGCACCTTGGAGAAATGATTCATTTTGGGGATGAACCAGGGAAATCACAAAATGATCCTGAAGCATCTTTTAAAAAAGAAGACAGAGTCATGGCAAAAGTTTACATTATCCAACCTGGGAGCTCTGAAGGAGCAAAGCTGGACCTATTTGAACAACAAAATAATTACATTTGACCCTTGAATCACATGGGCTTAAATATATTAGAAAAAAATTTTGGAGTCTTTGACAATTTGAGAAAACATTTATTTTATTATAAGAATACAACATATAATACATATAACTTACAAAATATGTATTTATCAACTGTTTATGTTACCAAGAAGGATTGCAGGAGCGCCTGGGTGGCTCAGTCGGTTAAGCGTCCAACTTCGGCTCAGGTCGTGATCTCACAGTTCGTGACTTCCAGCCCCACGTCAGGCTCTGTGCTGACACCTCAGAGCCTGGAGCCTGCCTCAGATTCTGTGTCTCCCCCTCTCTCTGTCCCTCCCCCGCTCACTCTCTCTCTCTCTCTCAAAAATAAAAGTAAACGTGAAAAAGAATCTTAAAATAAAAGACAACTCTTCAAGAGAAATTGAGCTGTATGAAAGATTCATTACGGTGTCTTTATTGAACTCGTTTTATCTTAATCAATAAAAACCTTGAGCTTTGAACTCACTTCTCTACTTATTACAGATACTTCAGCAGCAATCGGAAGCATCACTGACTTGATATGTGTGAGCTCAATTTCTGCTCAATGATTCTCTGAGTACTTGAATATGTTGATGCAGAATGATCTCTCAGATTTCAGACTTAAGAAACTGAATAATTTTTTTTTTAATCTCAGTTGACTGACATCTGATTCCAGCCAAGATAGAATACACCATTGCTCCCTACTCTACCCTCTTAAACTAAAAAACCCTGGGCATAACACAACAAACATAGGAAGACTTTGAAAGGTAAAAACAAGACAGACTTCCATGGAGTATGGGGAATTGAGGAATATGGCTGGTGAGTTCCTTGGGTTGTTTTTTGCCCTGATGGTACATTGAACAAGCCTGCAACCCCAAACTACCAAAGACAGACCCAAAAAGTTTTCCTCTAACCAAAGAAATGGGGGGGGGGGCGGAAGGTAGTCCAGTAGAACAGAAAACATTTTTTATAATATCCACCCAACAACAGGCAAAAATTAAATGACAACCTGCCTAGCAACCCATGTCAGAATGGCCAAGCAGAGAGCTACATGTCTACCCTCTGCTTGAGGGTAACAGGAAGTACTCTGATTCCTTCACAGGGGTGATGTCAGCAGGGCCATGTGGAGACTGAACTGCTTATCCTCTGGCTGGAAATAGGAAGTGGCAACCTGATGCCCCCACCAGCACAGTGTTAAAGACTGGGCAATAATCTGAACTCCCTTCCTACTCAGCAGCAATTAAGTTGAACAAAATGATACTAATTGGCACTCTATATTCCCTGATGGTATAGAGTCAGTGGGGCCAAGTGGGGAACTAGTTTCCATCCCACCCAACAGCAGTGATGTGAAACAAGACTATACAAGATAGTGCTAGTCGTCATACTCAGTCCCAATTCCTCCTGCTGTCAGTGGGTTCATCAGGGAACTAAACTTCTACTCCTCACCCAGCAGCAATGAAGCGCTGTCAGTAACTGTTCCATTCTAGCTAAGGTGCTGCCAAAGAACTGAAGTGGGAGTTGAATTTCTTTTAGGTTTATTTATTTATTTTCGGGAGAGGGAGAGAGTGAAAGAGAGAGAGAAAATGAGCAGGGCAAGGGCAGAGAGAGATGGAGAGAGAGAACCTCAAGCAGGTTCCATCCTGTCAGTGAAGAGCCCCACATGGGGCTTGAACTCACAAACCGTGAAATTGTGACCCGAGACAAAATCAAGATTCAGATGCTTAATCCACTGAGGAACCCAGGTGCCCCAGTGGGAGCTGAATTTTTATCCCACATGTCAGTAATGAGGGGGATACAAGTCAGCAACCCAATGACACTGGAGGGACATTCAGGGCTCGGCAGGGATCTGAATATCCAGAAGCATCTGAATCTGCACGCTATACCTAAGCAAGGTGACCACTAAAAAAGAAAACCACATGAGATCCATAGTCTCACAAACTAATATACAAAATGTCCAGGGCACAACTGAAAACCATTCATCATAGCAATGACAAGAACCACAACCACCACTTGAAGATGAAAAGAGAACCAACAGATGCCAATATAGAGATGACTCAGATGTTACAACTATTTGAAAAGAATTTTAATACAGTAAACAAAATTGTTTCCACAAACAATCACAAATACTTTTTTTTAATTGTTTTTAATTTGTTTTTGAGAGAGCATGCAAGCAGGGAAGAGGGACAGAGGGAGAGAGAATCCCAAGCAGGCTCCAGATCAGCACAGAGCCTTATGTTGGGTTTGATCCGGCAACCCTGGGATCATGACCAGAGCTGAAACCAAGAGTCAGAAGGTCAACTAACTGAGCCACCAGGCACCCAAATTACAAATAGGCAGATTATATCTTTTAAAACACATTATAAAATAAAATATGTTAGCAGAGAGATAGAAAATACTAAAAAGAGCCAAATGGGACTCTTGCTTCTGAGAAGAAGGAAATGGTATATTTTTTCCTTATTCCTCGTACAATTACAACTAAAAACCCTACACATTATATAAAAAAACAAACATAAGAAGATTCTTAAGGGTAGAAAGGAGGAGACAGGCTGGTAAGGGGACTGAAGACTCACGGTCAGTTCCCTGGATTACTTTTGTCTCCTATGTCCCAAATTTGAAGGAGTTGGCAATAAAAATTTTCAATAAGCACAGATATTTTTAAAAATTGAAGTTGACAGGCCTGCCTCCCTCCCGGTGCTGCAGGGCCCCTCCTGCAGGGGACCACTGAGAGCAAAATGAGCTAAGCCTGCCCCTCCTGCCCCTGTGCACCTTGCAGATCCACCCCAGCTAATAGGTCCTTGGCCAGATCCCATCAAAGCAGCATCACAACCCTGGCACTGTGCAAGCAGTCCAGACAGGGGTCACACCACTCCACTGCCCTGCCCCCGGGAGAGGGGAAGATAAGGTACACACCAGTCTGACCATGGTCCCAGCAGTGGGCTGGAGACAGACATCAGGTCTGACTATGGCCCCGCCCACCAACACAAGTTACTCCAGACAGCACAGGGGAAGTACTCTGCAGTTCCACGCCACCCCAGGGACTATCCAAAATGACAAAATGGAAGAACTCTCCGCAAAAGAAACTCCAGGAAGTAGCGACAGCTAACGAATTGGTCAAAAACGATTTAAGAAATATAATGGAACAAAAATTTAGGATAATAGTCATAAAATTAAACGTTGGGCTTGAAAAAAAGTATAGAGGACAGCAGAGAACCTATTGCTACAGAGATCAAGGGACTAAGAAATAGTCATGAGGAGTTAAAAATGCTATAAATGAGGTGCAAATAAAATGGAGGTGATCACAACTCAGATTGAAGAGGCAGAGGAGAATATAGGTGAATTAGAAGATAGAATTATGGGGGTGACTGGGTGGCTGGGTCGGTTGAACATCCAACTTCAGCCCAGGTCATGATCTCACAGTCCGTGAGTTCAAGCCCTGCGTTGGGCTCTGTGCTGGCAGCTCAGAGCCTGGAACCTACTTCGGATTCTGTGTCTCCCCCTCCCTCAGCCTCTCTCCTGCTCGCACTCTGTCTGTCTCTCTGTCTCTATCTCTCTCACTCTCAAAAATAAACAAACATTAAAAAAATAAAAATAAAATAAAATAAAATAATGGAAAAAGGGGAAGCTGAGAAAAAGAGAGATAAAAAAAATCCAGGAGTATGAGGGGAGAATTACAGAACTAAGTGATGCAATCAAACGGAACAATATCCATATCATAGGAATTCCAGAAGAGGAAGAGAGAGAGAAAGGGGCTGAAGGTGTACTTGAACAAATCACAGCTGAGAACTTCCTTGATCGGCATAAGGAAAAAGGCATTGAAATCCAAGAGGCACAGAGAACTCCCTTAAGACGTAACTTGAATTGATCTGCACAACATGTCATAGTGAAACTGGCAAAATACAAGGATAAAGAGAAAATTCTGAAAGCAGCTAGGGATAAACACTCTCTAACTTACGAAGGGAGACCCATAAGACTAGTGGCAGACCTATCTACTGAAACTTGGCAAGCAAGAAAGGAATGGCAGGAAATCTTCAACGTAATGAACAGAAAAAAATATGCAGCCGAGAATCCTTTATCCAGCAAGTCTGTCATTCAGAATAGAAGGGGGCATAAAGGTCTTCACAAACAAACAAAAACTGAAGGAATTCATCACCACTAAACCAGCCCTACAAGAGCTCCTAAGGGGGGTTCTGTGAGTGAAATGTTGCAAGGACCACAAAGTACCAGAGACATCACTACAAGCATGAAACCTACAGACATCACAATGACTCTAAACCCATAGCTTTCCATTAATAACACTGAATGTAAATGGACTAAATGCTCCAACCAAAAGACATAGGGTATCAGAATGGGTAAAAAAACAAGACCCATCTTTTTTCTGTCTACAAGAGACTCATTTTAGACCTGAGGACACCTTCAGATTGAAAGTGAGGGGATGGAGAACTAGCTATCATGATACTGGAAGTCAAAAGAAAGCTGGAGTTGCCCTACTTATATCAGACAAGCTGGACTTTAAATCAAAGGCTGTAACAAGAGATGAAGAATGGCATTATATAATAATTACAGGGTCTATCCATCAGGAAAAGCTAACAATTAAAAATGTCTATGCACTGAATACGGGAGTCCCCAAATATATAAAACAGTCACAAACATAAGCAACGTTATTGATAAGAATGTGGTAAATGCAGGGGACTTTAATACTCCACTTACAACAATGGATAGATCATCTAGACACAGGATCAATAAAGAAACAAGGGCCCTGAATGATACATTGGATCGGATAGACTTGACAGAGATATTTAGGACTCTGCATCCCAATGCAACAGAATATACTTTCTTCTCGAGTGCACATGGGACATTCTCCAAGATAGATCACATACTGGGTCACAAAACAGCCCTTCATAAGTATACAAGAATTGAGATCATACCATGCACACTTTCAGACCACAAAGCAATGAAGCTTGAAATCAACCACAGGAAAAAGTCTGGA
This sequence comes from Prionailurus viverrinus, assembly GCF_022837055.1. Classification (NCBI taxonomy): domain Eukaryota; kingdom Metazoa; phylum Chordata; class Mammalia; order Carnivora; family Felidae; genus Prionailurus; species Prionailurus viverrinus. The sequence goes on from NC_062570.1 coordinate 21,550,558, forward strand.
AAACCTCCAAAAGCATGGAGGTTAAAGAACACCCTACTAAAGAATGAATGGGTCAACCAGCCAATTAGAGAAGAAATTAAAAAATATATGGAAACAAATGAAAATGAAAATACAACACTCCAAACGCTTTGGGATGCAGCAAAGGCAGTCCTGAGAGGAAAATACATTTCAATCCAGGCCTATCTCACAAAACAAGAAAAATCTCAAATACGAAATCTAATAGCACACCTAAAGGAAATAGAAGCAGAACAGCAAAGACATCCCAAACCCAGCACAAGAAGATAAATAATAAAGATCAGAGCAGAAATAAATAATATAGGATCTAAAAAAAACTGTAGAGCTGATCAATGAAACCAAGAGTTGGTTTTTTGAAAAAATAAACAAAATTGACAAACCTCTAGCCAGGCTTCTCAAAAAGAAAAGGGAGATGACCCAAATAGATAAAATCATGAATTAAAATGGAATTATTACAACCAGTCCCTCAGAAATACAGACAATTATCAGGGAATACTATGAAAAATTATATGCCAACAAACTGGACAACCGGGAAGAAATGGACAAATTCCTAAACACCCACACACTTCCAAAACTCAAACAGGAAGAAATAGAAAGCTTGAACAGACCCACACCAGCAAAGAAATTGAATCAGTTATCAAAAATCTCCCAACAAATAAGAGTCCAGGACCAGATGGCTTCCCTGAGGAATTCAACCAGACATTTAAAGCAGAGATAATACCTATCCTTCTCAAGCTGTTCCAAAAAATAGAAAGGGAAGGAAAACTTCCAGACTCATTCTATGAAGCCAGCATTACTTTAATTCTATACCAGACAAAGACCCAGTAAAAAAAGAGAACTACAGGCCAATATCCCTGATGAATATGGATGCAAAAATTCTCAACAAGATACTCTCAAATCAAATTCAACGGCATATACAAAAATTATTCACCATGATCAAGTGGGATTCATTCCTGGGTTGCAGGGCTGGTTCAACATTTGAAAATCAATCAACGTGATACATCACATTAATAAAAGAAAAGAGAAGAACCATATGATCCTGTCAATCGATGCAGAAAAAGTATTTGACAAAATTCAGCACCCTTTCTTAATAAAAACCCTCGAGAAAGTTGGGATAGAAGGAACATACTTAAACATCATAAAAACCATTTATGAAAAGCCCACAGCTAATATCATCCTCAATGGGGAAAAACTGAGAGCTTTCTCCCTGAGATCAGGAACACGACAGGGATGTCCACTCTCACTGCTGTTGTTTAACATAGTGTTGGAAGTGCTAGCATCAGCAACCAGACAACAAAAGGAAATCAAAGGCATCCAAATTGGCAAAGATGAGGTCAAGCTTTCACTTTTTGCAGATGACATGATATTATACATGGAAAGCCCGATAGACTCCACCAGAAGTCTGCTAGAACTGATACATGAATTCAGCAAAGTCGCAGGATCCAACATCAATGCACAGAAATCAGTTTGCATTCTTATACACTAATAATGAAGCAACAGAAAGACAAATAAAGAAACTCATCCCATTCACAATTGCACCAAGAAGCATAAAATACCTAGGAGTAAAACCTAACCACAGATGTAAAAGATCTGTATGCTGAAAACTATAGAAAGCTTTTGAAGGAAATTGAAGAAGATATAAAGAAATGGAAAAACATTCTGTGCTCATGGGTTGGAAGAATAAATATTGTTAAAATGTCAATACTACCCAAAGCTATCTACACATTCAATGCAATTCCAATCAAAATTGCACCAGCATTCTTCTCGAAGCTAGAACAAGCAATCCTAAAATTTGTATGGAACCACAAAAGGCCCCGAATAGCCAAAGTAATTTTGAAGAAGACCAAAGCGGGAGGCATCACAATCCCAGACTTTAGCCTCTACTACAAAGCTGTCATCATCAAGACAGCATGGTATTGGCACAAAACAGACACATAGACCAATGGAATAGAATAGAAACCCCAGAACTAGACCCACAAAAGTATGGCCAACTAATCTTTGACAAAGCAGGAAAGAAGATCCAATGGAAAAAAGACAGTCTCTTTAACAAATGGTGCTGGGAGAACTGGACAGCAACATGCAGAAGAATGAAACTAGACCACTTTCTTACACCATTCACAAAAATAAACTCTAAATGAATAAAGGACCTGAATATGAGACAGGAAACCATCAAAACCCTAGAGGAGAAGGCAGGGAAAAACCTCTCTGACCTCAGCCGCAGCAATTTCTTACTTGACACATCCCCAAAGGCAAGGGAATTACTAGCAAAAATGAACTATTATGACCTCATGAAGATAAAAAGCTTCTGCACAGCAAAGGAAACAACCAACAAAACTGAAAGGCAACCAACGGAATGGGAAAAGATATTTGCAAATGACATATCAGACAAAGGGCTAGTATCTAAAATCTATGAAGAGCTCACCAAACTCCACACCCGAAAAACAAATAATCCAGTGAAGAAATGGGCAGAAAACATGAATAGACACTTCTCTAAAGAAGACATCCAGATGGCCAACAGGCACATGAAAAGATGCTCAATGTCACTACTCATCAGGGAACTACAAATCAAAACCACACTCAGATATCACCTCACGCCAGTCAGAGTGGCCAAAATGAACAAATCAGGAGACTATAGATGCTAGAGAGGATGTGGAGAAATGGGAACCCTCTTGCACTGTTGGTGGGAATGCAAACTGGTGCAGCAGCTCTGGAAAACAGTGTGGAGGTTCCTCAAAAAATTAAAAATAGACCTACCCTATGACCCAGCAATAGCACTGCTAGGAATTTGCCCAAGGGATATAGGAGTGATGATGCATAGGGGCACTTGTACCCCAATGTTTATAGCAGCACTCTCAACAATAGCTAAATTATGGAAAGAGCCTAAAGAATGGATACTCTTTATCTTTTCTTGGATAAAGAAATTGTGGTTTATATACACAATGGAATACTACGTGGCAAGGAGAAAGAATGAGATATGGCCTTTTGTAGCAACATGGATGGAACTGGAGAGTGTTATGTTACATGAAATAAGTCATACAGAGAAGGACAGATTCCGTATGTTTCACTCCTATGTGGATCCTGAGAAACTTAACAGAAAACCATGGGGAAGGGGAAGAAAAAAAATGGTTAGAGAAGGAGGGAGCAAAAACTCCAAAAAACAGAACAAACTGAGTGTTGATGGGGGGTGGGAGGGAGGGGTCGGTGGGTGATGGGTATTGAGGAGGGCACCTGTTGGGATGAGCACTGGATGTTGTATGGAAACCAATTTGACAATAAAATTTCAATTTTATAAAAAAAATTTCATAAAAAAATTTCATAAAAAAAAAATACCAAAGATTCTCACACTAATGGTCATTTACCTAAGTTGTTAGTGCCTGATACAGCATGTCTGTTTTCAGCAAAAAAATCACAAAGCCTGACAAAACACAAGACATAAAAGCACAGTGTGAAGAGACAATGCAAACCACAGAAACAGAATCAAATAAGAATCAGATATAGAAATTATGAAACAGGAATTTTAAATAACTATAATGAGAATGTTAAGGGCTTCAAGGGAAGAATAGATAAAATACAAGAATACTTGGGTAATATAAGCAGAGAGATAGAAAAATATCAAAAGAAAATACTGGAAATAAAAGGCACAGTAACATAAATGAAGCATTCCTTCTATTTGCTCATCAGAACTCAATGCAGTTTAGAAAGTGAGCTAAAGACAGGTCAATAAAAAAGAGTCAAAAATAAAACAAAACACAGAACATAACAATAATTTTGGAAAAGTAATTTGGAAACATAATTTCAAAAGTGAAAAATAGGGGCTCCTGCGTGGCTCATTTGGTTAAGTGTACAACTTCGGCTCAGGTCATGATCTCACATTTCATGAGTCTGAGCCCCCCATTGGGCTCTGTGCTGACAGCTCAGAGCCTACAGCCTGCTTCGGATTCTGTGTCTCCCTCTCTCTTTGACCCTCCCATGCTCATGTTCTGTCTCTCTCTCTCTCTCAAAACTAAATAAACATTTTTAAAAAGTGAAAAATATACATAATTAAAATATCAGAAGGATAAGAGAGTGGAGCAGAAGAAATTCTTGAAATAATAATGGTCAAGAATTTTCCAAAATAAATAACAGACTTTAAACCACAAATCCAGGAACTCAAAGAATGCCAAGCAAAATAAATTCCACACTCACACATGTAGGTCTATCACATTCAAATTGCAGAAAATCAAATACAAAGAGAAAATCTTGAAAGAAACCAACAGAAAAAAACAACATTTGACCTACAGTGAACAAGGATAGGAATTACACAGTGGAAGTCTCACCAGAAACCATGCGATCAAGAAAAGAGTGGAATGAAATGTTTAAAATGTTAAGATAGGGGCGCCTGGGTGGCTCAGTCGGTTGAGCGTCCGACTTCGGCTCAGGTCATGATCTCACAGTTCGTGCGTTCGAGCCCCACATCGGGCTGTGTACTGACAGCCCAGAGCCTGAAGCCTGTTTCAGATTCTGTGTCTCCTTCTCTCTCTGCCCCTCCCCCGCTCAAGCTCTGTCTCCCTCCGTCTCAAAAATAAATAAACATTAAAAAAAAAGATTTAAAAAAATTACATTTAAAATGTTAAGATAAAATCCCCAACCTAGAATTCTATATCCAATGAAATTATGCTTCCAAAGTCAAAGTGAAATGATGACTTTCTCTAACAAAATATGAGAGAAGGTATTTCCAGCAGACCTGCCTTGCAAGAAATATTAAAGTTTTTTAAGCAAAATGAAAATAATGTACGTCAGAAGCTTGAATTGACTTAAAGGATAAAAGAGCATTAGAAAAGGAATAAATGGAGGAAAAATAAAATATTCAATTTTTCTTACTCTTTTTTTAACATTTTATAATTTTTTTAATGTTTATTTTTGAGAGAGAGAGAGACAGAGACAGCCCAAGCGGAGGAACCAGGGAGGGACAGAGACAGAGAGGGAGGCACAGAATCCGAAGCAGGCTCCAGGCTCCGAGCTGTTAGCACAGAGCCCAACGTAGGGCTCACACTCACAAACTGCAAGATCATGACCTGAGACAAAGTCAGATGCTTAACGACAGAGCCACCCAGGCGCCCCTAATTTTTCTTATTCTTAATTTATCTAAAAGATAACTGTCTATCTTATTTTACTTTTTTTTTAATGTTTATTTATTTTTGAAGGAGAGAGAGAGCGTGTGTGCACCAGTGTGAGTAGGGGAGGGGCAAAGAGAGAGGGAGATAGAGGATCTGAAGCAGGCTCTGCACAGACAGCAGAGAGCCCGATGCAGGGCTTGAACTCACGAACCGTGAGATCATGACCTGAGTCCAATTCCGATGCTTAACCAACTAAGCCACCCAGGCACCCCAGTAACTGTGTATTTTAAATAATAATGGTTAACAACACAATGGTGATGATAATGTGGATCAGTGAAATGAATAACAGCAATGTTATAATGCGCAGGTGGGAAGAAGCAGAAATACTCTGAGGTAACTGCATTACACATGAAGTGGTAGAGGGTTTGAAGGTGAACTTAGGTTATCTTAAAATGTGTATTGTAAACTATAGGAAAACAAGCATAAATATATATATATAATTTATATATAAATAAATAAATTTATATAAATAAATATATACAAATATATTTAACTGAACATTATATACACATATATATGTATATACATATACATACATATATGTATATGTATATACATACATATAAATAAAGAATGTGTGCACAGGCAGAAAGCAGTTATAAACAGATAGCTATTAATGCAACCACATTAATAATCACCTTAAATGTGAATGGTTTAGATATATCAATACAAAGATGGAGATTTTCAAAGTCAGTAATAAAAGAAACCCCAACTACATGCTGTGTATAAGACATTCATTTTAAACATAAATACTGAGGTTAAAAGTAAAAGAATGAAGAAACATATACCATGCTAACACTCAAAAGAAAGCTGGAGTAGCTATATTAATTTCAGTAAAAAGACATAAGAACAAGGAAGCTTATCAGGGACACTCAATCTTTATTTAATTTAATTAAAGAGAGATATTACCATAGAGATTAAGCCGGCAGAAGTCACTAAGGATAATATTACCTGACCAGCAAATCAACTTGATTAATTTAAATTTACAGAATTGGGAGATTAAATGACATCCAACAGAGAACGATACACATTTTTCTCAAACTCACATAGAACAGGGAAAGGGTTTCTCTCTTCACCCAGAGTGCTGATGAAACCAGTGTAGCTTGGATGCCTGGGGTCAGCTTAAAACGAAGGAAAGGAGCCAGCAGCTTGGTTCAGTGCAGATCACTGAGACTGGCTTCTCCCCCAGAAGGAAGAGGGGTGGAGCATGCCTCCGGGGTCCCAGCCTTTCCAACACTGGTCCTATCACCTGGGTTCCAGTCAAATGTGCTCAGAAAGCCCTAACCCTGGACACACATAAAAATACTCACTTCCTGCCATCTTGATGAACATCCTTTTTGATGGAGTCTTGGAATTCAAAGTGAATTAAAGAGAAGATTCAAATAGAGATGAGTGAGTCTTTTTAGTAAAAGTAAGTTTGATAGGTATGCCTTTTTGACTATCAAATTTGATACAGCTGTATTTAGTATTAAACAAAACATTTATACCATGAATCCAACTCTTTTAAAAAATATTTCATAGTGTTAAAAAGAAAACCACAGGCCTCAAATAGTGCCACTTATACGGAGTTCCCAAACCAGGGTCTAATACCTAATCTAATTGCAGTTTCAACCTCCCCCAGAAAGGTAGTCTTAACCAGGCAGTCAGGAATTTTTCAATCGGTGCCAATGCATCTTCCACATGGGCCTTCTCTATTCCCCAAAGAAAGATGAGTGCACTATAAGATCCCCTAGTTTAACCCCTAAGGGAAAACCACCTTGCCTGGAAGGAACAACCTTTTTTTTTTTTTTTTTTTTTTTTTTATAATACCTTTCTTGCCCCACACCCCTTCCATAAAAATCTTCCATTTTTAAATCACTCCTGGGTACCTGGGTACACTCCTCTATTTGCTCTATTTCATACTGCCCAATTCATGAATCATTTAATGAAGCCAATTAGCCAGTTAGATCTTTAAAATTTATTCAGTTGTGGGGCGCCTGGGTGGCTCAGTCGGTTAAGCGGCCGACTTCAGCTCAGGTCACGATCTCGCAGTCCGTGAGGGCTGTGAGTTCGAGCCCCGCGTCGGGCTCTGTGCTGACAGCTCAGAGCCTGGAGCCTGTTTCAGATTCTGTGTCTCCCTCTCTCTGACCCTCCCCTGTTCATGCTCTGTCTCTCTCTGTCTCAAAAATAAATAAATGTTAAAAAAAATTTTTTTTAATTTATTCAGTTGAATTTTTTTATATATAGCATATGGTGTATTTTTGTTACCTAGAATATTTAATAAATACTTTCATGATTAGTAAATTTCATAGATTTAGTAAATATTGTATATATTAGTTTGTTGGGGCTTCTGTAACAAAATGCCACAAACCAGGTGGCTTACAGAACAGAAATGTATTTTCTCACAAATCCTTAAGTCCAAGATCAAGGTATCAGTAGGTTTTTTTTTTTCTGAGGCAACACCCCTCGACTGACAGATGGCTATCCTTTCCCTATATCCTCACATGGTCTTTCCTTGGTGTGCACACATTCATGCCTCTGATGTCTCTCTGTGTTCAAATCACCTCTTATAAGGACACCAGTCAGGTTGGATTAGGGCCCATCCTAATGGCCTCATTTTAACTTAATCGCCTCTTTCAATACCCTATCTCCAAATACAGTCACATTCTGAGGTACTGGGGGTTAAGGTATCAGCACATGAATTTGAGTGACACAATTCAGCTCATAACAACCATTACTAACCAAACAGGGTAAAGACAGTATGGGAACTTATTGAAACTTCAATGTCACCATTTTAAGACATGTTCTGTATACTAAGAAACAGGCGGCCAACTATATAGTGGCATGATGATCATGTCCCACTTAGAACTTCTATTTTATACTTAATGAAAGTATTCTTCTAGAAGTTTCTAGACATTGACATTATGAAGAACTCATACCGCCTTCAGTTACATTGTTTTGCATGTTATGCTGTTCTTTTGCGTGTATCTCAGTAATGAAATATGATCCAGCTTCATTGACTTGTATCTTATTTTCTTAGGGCCTGTAAAATTCTTTTGTTGTTGTTCTGTAACAAACAGATAGGATAGACAGACAGGTGGATGGATAAATGAAACTGTAACCACTCCACCAATGAAGTATATCTGCTTAACTATTTTTGAATTTACACCCACTGTTGTTTCCATATCTTTCTGATCTTTCTGTGTACATGAAAACTTTATACTTCAGTGCTATATAATAATAATAATGGAATTGAAGTTACAGTTATAAACACTGTAGAATTAAATTTTTACATAATACGCATACTTAAAACTAGAGAATTTTAAATGGCAATTAAGCCCATACATGTGTTACCAACAATTCCAATACCATCGCAATGACAACAGCATGAACAGTTATGATCAAATTTGCACATGCATGAGCAATGACAATTGCATCACAATTGCCACAAGCCAACAACAAAGGTAAGACAGCACTGATTATAAGATGGATACTAATTTCAGGGATGTGTACATCTTAAGAGTCGCTGGAGTGTGATTTTTAAAACACGAAAACTATGTAGCATCTTTCTTTTTTTTAACGTTTATTTATTTTTGAGACAGAGAGAGACAGCATGAACGGGGAAGGGTCAGAGAGAGAGGGAGACACAGAATCTGAAACAGGCTCCAGGCTCTGAGCTGTCAGCACAGAGCCCGACGCGGGGCTCGAACTCACGGAGTGTGAGATCATGACCTGAACCGAAGTCGGATGCTCAACTGACTGAGCCACCCAGGTGCCCCAGTAGCATCTTTTAAACATGCATTGCTTCATTTCATCTGCACCAGAGCACTTTGAAATATTAGAAACCAAGGCTGAGAGGACCCAGAATACAAAAATCACAAAATCTGGAACCAAACCTGATTGCCTGGTTCCAAATTCAACAGTCTGCATTTCAAGACACTTGTATCTGGTAGGTGAAAAGACAAGATAAAGGGTACTTCCACATAAGTCATGTTCCTTTCAGTTGACATCCTGCAGACTTTGACTCACCTTCTTTAAACATGCAAGATTAGCAACAGAAAAATCCCCCAGGAGATAGCAATTTGATGTTATTTAAAGTATTATTGCTTCATAGGTTTCACTCTAAATCAGTCACGGAACCCTGAACTTTTCTCCAGGATTAATTAAAAATAATAATAGAGCCTCCCAACAAGAGAGGGGAAAGCAGAACTAAGGTCTTTGTGTGATTAATATCACGTGGATGTTTACTGCACTTAAGATAAAATTCATTCTCTTCAAGGCTTGCACAACCCTGGATCTCCATCCTCATTTCCAAATTCTTTTCCTACATATTACATACATTTCCTAATACTTACACATCTACCACTATGTCACAGTCACATTGGCCGGCTTTTTGTCCCTCATACTCATCAGTATGATTACTTGCCAATATTCCTGTGGCCTAGAATGCTCTACATGTGGCTCTTCCTCTTGTGAGATCTCAGCTGAAATGCCACCTCTTCAGAAAAGCCCCTCCACCCAACCTAAAGCAACCATACAGTTACTCTCTGTACCACTCACCTTCAGACTCTGCATTTTTCTGCTCTATTCACATGTGTTCATCACCTGTCTCCTCTTCCTGCCCATTTGCACCCCACCTCCATCTCGCTGTAGACAATGAACCCAATGAGAGTGTACATATTGTCTGTTTTGTTCACCACTGTATCTTCTGATGTTTTAAAAACAGAGCCTGGTGGAGGATAGGTGCTTTTATTTATTAATTAAATAAATGATATCATTTGTAGCATCAAAATCTGAGACAAAAGGGAAAATGAAAATAATAAAGGCAAAATGCTGACTGCTAATGAATTACAGATTTGAAAGCCCATGTGAGGAAAGGACAAAAATTCCTCTGCTAATAATTGGTGAATATTTCTAGTAAAATTTTTCCCAATGAAGACATAGCATGTCTTATTTCCTGCCCTAAAGTCCCAAGAGGTAAAACCCAGTGTAGGATGCTTTTATTCCTAATGGCTCTAAAAGGTGATATCAGGGGGTGCCTGGGTGGCTCAATCCATTAAGCATCCAACTTCAGCTCAGGTCATGATCTAAACAGTCTGTGGGTTTGAGCCCCATGTCAGGCTCTGTGCTGACAGCTCAGAGCCTGGCACCTGCTTCAGATTCTGTGTCTCCCTCTCTCTCTGACCCTCCCCTGCTCACTCTCTCTCTCTCTCTCTCAAAAATAAACAAACATTAAAAAAATAAAAATAAAATAAAATACAATAAAAGGTTATCTTGTCCTTAGGAGCACAGACCAGAAGGAAATCTTGCTCTACCACATTCCCTTGAGACTTAAGTGAGAAGAGCATCTCCATATTCTCAGCTCTTTCAGGAAATGAAGGAATCTCCTAAAACAAAAGCCCCTACAGCACTCAAAAAGACCACACTCAGTTCCTCAAACTCAGTAGCCTTTCAGTTAAGGTTTATTAAATGAATGAATAAATAGCTGAAACTCAAGTCTGACAAAATCTATATATCCATGACAAAGTTTTGTAGGAATTCCTCAGTCAAAAATCTCACAAGTTAATCTTTCTGGATTTACCTCAATTCAACCATTTAAACTTAAATCTATAACTTCTGAAAATAAGTTGGAGAACAACAAATGAACTACTTTTACTTTCCATGAAAAGATAAAGGACAGATCCTCCTCTTCCTTATATTGTCTTTGTGAGATGACTTATAAATAATTAGCTTAATTTACCCTATATTTGAATCATTTGCATTTCTACTTTGATTTCTTACTGTTCTCTCCATAGCTTCATACACTGTGTGCCTTTACTAGGAGTTGGCATCTGTAACTAACACCGTTTCTACTCAAGAGAACACCCTTTTCTTAAAAGTCTTACTCAGTGCAATTTTGACATCTTTGTTCCTCAGACTATAGATAAAAGGATTCATCATTGGCCCCACAATGGTATAAAAAACTGTGGATACCTTATCTTGATCCAGGGACCCAGCAGGAGAAGGTTTTAGATACATGAATGCTGATGCTCCAAAGAAGAGAGAAACAGTAACTATGTGGGAGCTGCAGGTACTGAAGGCTTTGGACCTGCCCTCTGTAGAACGGATACGGAGGATGTTGGAGATGATCAAGATGTAAGAAATGGTGATGGTGAGACTGGGCATTATTACATTGATTCCCACCACAATGAAAACCACCAGCTCATTGACGTAGGTGCTTGTGCAGGAGAGCTGAAGGAGAGGAGGTATGTCACACATGTAATGATTAATGATGTTGCCCTCACAGAACGTGAGCCTCAGCATGCACCCGGTGTGCGCCATGGCACCCACAAACCCCATTGCATATGTTCCTGCCATCAGCATCAGGCAGACCTGGTGGGACATGATGGCCTTGTAAAGCAGGGGCTTACAGATGGCCACATACCGGTCATAGGCCATCGATGTCAAAATACAGCACTCATCAATGACAAAGAAGGAGAAGAAACAGAGCTGAGACATGCACTCCTCGTAAGAGATGATGTTTTGCTTTACAAAACCTATCAGCATTCTAGGCATTATGACAGACGAGTAGCAGAGATCAATGAGGGAAAGGTTGAAGAGAAAGTAGTACATGGGAGTGTGCAGGTGAGGCTTCAGACCGATCAGAATAATCAAGCCCATGTTCCCCATCACGGTGACCACGTAGATTCCTAAGAAAATGAAGAAGAGAGGCAGCTGGAGTTCTGGCTGTTGTGTTAAACCCAGCAGGATAAACTGGGTCACTGAAGAGTCATTGCCTGCTGCCATTGTTCCCTAGGACGTATCTGTGAGAACAGGACAGAGGGTGACATTGAAATGAGCACCCAGCTCTTTTCCCCCAATCCCTCCGTAATGAGACAGAGTCCCAGAATGAGAATGAACTCACACCCACCCTCCTGTGTGCCACTGCTGTCTCAGCCTTTGCTGAGATTGTTTAAAGATGTCTATCAAAAAGTCATAAAGGGCAATATCCATAGGGATAAAATGCAGGAACCCTGAGAGCATCTCTTCTACACGCCTTCTTTGACAGTCCACCAGTCCCACCTCAGGGACATCTGCCATCTCAGCAAGAGATATATCATTTCAAGGGGTCTGTGGCTCTCATAAAAAAGATTTGGAAAAAGAATAGTAGGAACGATAAAATGCAATCCTCACTCTTCTGCATTAGAACTTTAATATTGGACCTGGGCTCTGATGAATTTCAGGGATGAACAGCCCAAAACAGAGATCTTCTTGTTATTTTTGCTTTGAGTGAGTTTTGAACTGATGGAGCCAGAGCACAAACCTCAGAACCACAGACTCTGAGGAGCCAGGAGTTACAGATCATGATTTCTGATGGTGGTTTTGCCCAGTGTCCTCTCAGACTAGGGGGAAGTGGATATCATCTGCTAGTGCCAGAAGATCCATCTGCTAACATGACCCAAAGGAGTTTTCATGGGTGGGAAATCCTAGGGAACTGATTAAAAATTGGAAGACCTGTGTTTTCCCCAAAGATCAGACTTTGCAGTGGAAAACAATTTTTACCTAGTCTACATTTACAACTTAGTTCATGATAATAGCATTGACCATTGGGAGTATGCCATTTTGCATACAATTTCATTTCTTCCCAAATGGGGTACATCCCCAGATAGAAGAACATGATGATCTTTCCTACATCCACAATGGTTTCTCCCTAGCACCTATCACTCTATGAAATACTATACATTTATTCATTTATTCATTTGTTGTATGTTCCCACCACACACTCATGTACCCACTTACATTTGAATTGAAGCTCCAAATGGATTGTGTCTATTTTCTCCAGTGCTATCCCTGTAGCACCTAAGTGTTCAATAAATATTTGTATAATAGAAGAATAGATGAATTCCATATTTCCTGGAATTTATAGTGGATACTACAACAGAATTTCCTGGAATTTATAGTGAATACTACAACAGAATTCTTGGCACACAGGCAAAGGCTTGTGTGGTGTCAATGGTTTTCTCTGTAGACCTGAATGTGGGAAGAAAAAGAAATCAGTAAGACTAGTAAAGGCCACTACCGAACTCTTAGATACCATACAGATCAGTTACTGAGCTTTCTCCCTGAATGTCACATAGAGGACTTACTTTCACAGGCTGTCAGAGAAGTTCCAATGTCTCCCCCTCTGGACTGCAGCATGGAGTGAGATCAAAAGTCAGATTTAGGTCAGTATAGTGGCATTTGGCTTTCAAATGCCAAAATCAAGGTCAGCTTATTATGAGAGGCCATTAAGCCACTCAAGATTTTAACTCCTATTTTGGCACAGGATAGAAAAGATCAAAGCATAGATTTGGAAGGACTAATATGGTGGAGGCCAGCAGTGGGGACTGGTACAAGAGAAACTGAAGGAAGGAGGAGCTATGAGAGGCAATTATAATATTAAAATAAATAAATATATAATAACCACATAAATAATATATAATAAATATAATGCAAGAGATGTTGTAAGGAAAGACTCATCAGGACTTCACACAAAGGGAACAGATATAGGCAAGAAATTCCCAAAGGTACTAGCATAGGGATTTGGATAAATTATGGTGTTGCTATAAACAAAGAGAACTCAGAACGAGTAGAAATATTCATATACATATACATTCAATTTTGAACATGGTGGACTTCAGTTACCAACTGGACATCCAGGTAGAAGTATACAGCCTACTTAAGGCTAAATGAAGTTCAAGGCACAGACCAGAATATGAAAAAAAATTGGAGATTAATTCTATAAAGGTTAAAGCCATGACATTATGTGAACTTAATGAGAGAAAGAGTAAAGGGAAAAAGAACAGAGGTCAAGAAAAATATTTAGGAACTCCCTCATATGGGTCTATACTTAGGATAATTTAAAACCAACCATTACTAAAATGGGTCTCAATTATTATTCTCGGACTCCTCAAAATTACAAGGGGACTAAACATTCCTCAGGGTAAATTTGAAATATGTCCCAAAAGATAGACATTCCTTGGGCGGCAGTAGTGATGAGGACCTTGGAGATTTATTAAAACATGTGTTTTCTATAGAAATGTTAAGAACTCTTATTTAGGTGATCTAAGAACCAGAAACACTCCCTCCAAGTTCATATTATATCAAATCACATTGCAAGAAGAGTTTTATGCCAAGGTTCTAAGCCAGAGCTGAAGGTCATTTTTTCACCTTTAATACAACCAGTGTTAATATGTGCAATACAGAATGAGTGTAGAGGGATTCTGAGCTTATCCATACATTGCAAAACTATCTCATTCATGTCCTTTGTTCCACCTACATAACAGTCACCTTAGCCTAATTCAATTGTAACAAAGTATGTCAAATGGTGACCCTTTTCATGAGACCTACCAGAACATCCCTTGACTCCGTTTTAGTAACTCAAGCCCAGTATGGTCTAACTTGTCAAAGTGAGTGGTAATTTAAGCCTTATAGTATATTCTCATAAAGATGCAGAAAAGAAGAACTTATTTTTGACTAAATCAATTTTTAATTTGCAGGACAATGTCTCACTGAGCTAACCTGCTATAAACACCCAGAAATGTTAGATAACATATTTTTTAATTTTTTTTTAAGTTTTTTTAAAATTTATTTTGAGAGCCAGAAAGAGAGGAACAGGGGCAGAGAGAGGGAAAGAGAGAGAATCCTGCACTAACAGCACAGAGCCCTCTGCGGGGCTGGACCCTACAAACCAAATTGTGAGATTGTGACCTGAGCCAGAACCAAGAGTCCAGCACTAAACCGACTGAGCCACCCAGGTACCCCGGCCAGTATATTTTTAAGGGTAAATATATAACTGAGGTAACAAAAAGAAAATTAAGTCTTCAAGTGCCAGGAAGGAAAAGGAAAACAGAATCTAATTCAGTAAATCTGGAGTGGGCACTAGATTTTGTACTTCTAATGACTTCCCAGCTAACACAGAAGCTGCTGTTCAGATGAGCATATTTTGAGGAGAAAACCCATAGGTCATCCGGCGTTTAGACCTTGGCAGGTGTCTGCAGTTTATCACAGTTTTTCCAAAGGTAAATGCCTGCTTCAGTATAGACAGAACTACACATTCAGGGTCTCAATAAAGGTGCATGGGTTTCAGAAAAGGTGAAAAAGCAAAAAAGCAGGCCAACTTTAACAAATGAAAGGGCAGGTAGCCTGGGTGGCTCAGTTGGTTGAGCACCCAACTTCAGCTCAGATCATGATCTCAGGAGCCCCGCATCGGACCCTGTGCTTACAGCTGGGAGCCTGGAGCTTGTTTCGGATTCTGTGTCTCCATGTCTCTCTGTCCCTCCCCTGCACTCACACTCTCTCTCTCTCTCTCTCTCTCTCTCTCTCTCTCTCTCTCTCTCAAAAATAAATAAGCATTTAAAAATTTAAAAAAAAGATGAAAGGGCCACAGAGATGGTGTGAGAGATTCAGGTTCAGAGTAAGCTAAACTCCAGGTGATCTGAGCAGAGAGCATCTATATAGACCCTGGCAAGCAGACTGAAAATAAATGAGTAACTATTCCATATATGAACAAGAATAAATACCAAATATGAAATTTGAGTTAAAAAATTCAAAAGACGAGGCACCGTATGAAAACACAAATTTTAAAACATACAAAACTTGGGGCGCCTGGGTGGTGCAGTTGGTTAAGCGACCGACTTCAGCCAGGTCACGATCTCACGGTCCGTGAGTTTGAGCCCCGCATCGGGCTCTGGGCTGATGGCTCAGAGCCTGGAGCCTGTTTCCAATTCTGTGTCTCCCTCTCTCTCTGCCCCTCCCCCGTTCATGCTCTGTCTCTCTCTGTCCCCAAAATAAATAAACGTTGAAAAAAAAATAAAAATAAAAAAAAATAAAAAAAAACATACAAAACTATTCTAATTGTAAGTTATTGGTACATATGTATTTAAAATTATAAAAACTGTATTCTGGAGAGGAGGAAAAATTCTGCTAGGTTCTCCAGCTGGGCCTAAGAATTAAATTGACATGAGACAGATTAGTAGGGCAAAAACATCCACCTTTTAATTATTTTTTTTCAAAATTTATTTAAATTCTAGTTAGTTAACATATACTGCAATATTGGTTTCAGGAGTAGAATTTAGTGACTCATCACTTACTGTGCATGGGATTTGTCACAAAAGTGAAAACCAAAAGAAATCGCTTAGAGCCAAATGCTTACAATTGCAAGCTGGACAAAGGGTAGCAAATTGTGGAAACATGACATGACAAAGGGGCTTTAGCAAGGGTAGCTAATTGTGGAGAAGCAACTAGAAAGGTTTAACAAGGTTTGTTTGTACAGACTTCCCAGTCTCGGGTCTCCCATCACTGGTGATAATGATTTTTGCCTCCCAATGTAGGGAGAACCTCTTTCAGATAATATTTGTAGCTTTAATCTTTTTCAGAAGACTGGCTTTGCTGTATGCCCTAAATTCTTGTGTCATGTTTTTAATATTTTTAGACCTGATTTTTTTATTGCAATATTCTTTTTATTGTGGTAGTCTAGAACTGAACACTCAATATCTCCAAAGTATGCCTTAGACCTTACTTTAAAAAATTTGTTTTTAATGTTCATTTATGTTTTGAGAGAGAGAGAGAGAAAGACAAACAGACATAGCACGAGCAGGGGAGGGGCAGAGAAAGAGGGAGACACAGAATCCGAAGCAGGCTCCAGGCTCCAAGCTGTCAGCACAGAGCCCAACGCGGGGCTTGAACCCACAGACTGTGAGATCATGACCTGAGTGGAAGTTGGAAGCTTAACCGACTGAGCCACCCAGGCACCCATAGACCTTACTTTTACTTTTTTTATTTTTTTAAAGTAATTAAATTTTTTTAATGTAAGAAAAAAAGAAAAATAATTTTTTTTCTTTCTGCCAAGTTCTGTGGCTAGACCTTACTTTTAAAAAGAGTTCTCTATATACAGAAAAACTGACAAGATAATACAGAGTTCTCATACATCCCTCTGGCACACAGTTGGCCCTAATACTAACATTTTACAATCATATGGTTACATTCATTACAAAAGATGAACCAATATTGAGGCATTATTTTTAATTAAAGTCCATAATTTATTTAGTTTGGCTTTTACCTAATGTCTTTTTTTCTTAGTAGGGTCCCATATTACACTTATCTGTCATGTCTCTTTAGGCTCCTGTTGGCTGTGACAGTTTCTCACACTTTCTTTGTTCTTAATGACCTCACTGTTTTGAAGAGTACTTGTCAGGTATTTAATAGGGTGTCCCTCTACTGGAATTTGATGATTTTGTAATGATTACACTGAGATTATGGGCTTGGGAGATGCAGATCACAGAGGTAATGCCATCTGCATCACATTGTGTCAAGAGTATATACTACCCTTATGATTTATGAATGTTCATTGTGACTTTGATCACTTGGCTGATGCAGTTTGTCAGGTTTCTCCACTGTAAAGTCATGCTTTCTGCACTCCAACTTCCACTCTGTACTTTTTAGGAAGGAGTTACTATGAGCAGCCCACACCTAAGGAGTAGGAATTACTAATTTGTTGAATTATTTATTTATATCAATTTGACCATATGAAGATTTACTTATACACTGGATTATAACCCAATATATACTTTATTTACTCAAACTGTCCAGCTCAAATTTTCCACTAGAGCTCTTTCAGTTGCCTCCAATGCCCCTTTGGAACACTCCCAGTGTGTGTGTGTGTGTGTGTGTGTGTGTGTGTGTATTTGGTGTGTTTATAGCACTTCCTTACTCTGTGACATTACAAGATGCTCCAGGCTCATCTCGGTTATCTCCTGCCCTGGTCGTTGAATCAGCCATTTCTACGGGAAATGGTATTAAATTCTTTGTATTAGGGAATGGTATTAGAAACCAAGATCCCAAATGCTAGCTGTGCTTGTTGCTACGAGGGTGTCATTCTTTTAAGACCCTTTCAGTTGACAAAACAAAGAAATATGTTTGTATACTGACAAATGTATATACATGTGTAACCATCTTTATCTCTATTAGGCTAAATGTGAGTTTGTACTAATGTTTCCAACTCTTATCTATTATCACATCCATCATTCTAGCCTCCGTTTAATTCCACTTATTTGTAAATTCCCACTCCAACAGCAAGAAACCTGGCTCCCCTCCTCCACCATCCATTTACTTAATTGTTCAATTCCAGTATGCATGTTGCAGCAGTATCAGAATTCTTAACTAACATCCCCAATAGAAAACAACTTCATCAACTAGAGCACATGCTTATGTACAGTTCTTTTGCTTTTAGTCTTACAAACTTCACTCATTTCTAGCTTTTATTCCCCTTCTCCTTCACTGAAGTTGTTTCATAATTTTGTAATGCACTAAGATTCCCTGTTCATTATTTGTGTTCCTTCCTGGGATTGCCATGACTTCAAAAACAAGTTTTTAGACTTCCATACATTAAGCTTCATCCTTTGTACTGTAATATTCTTTCGGTTTTGAAAAGTACATAACATCACTTGTCTATCATGACAGTGTCATATGGAATAGTTTCACTGTCCTAAAAATCCCCAGTGTTTCTTTTATTCACCCCTCCTGGTACCCTCTGAAAACCTGACAACAACTGATCTTTTTACTGTCTCTATAGCTTTGCCTTTTCCAGAATGTCATACAGTTGGAAACATATAGTAGCTAGCCTTTCCAAACTGGCTTTTTCACTTGGAAATAGGTCTTCAACACTCCTACATGTTTTTTCATGGTATGACAGTTCATTTCTTTTTATCTCTAAATAATATTTCCTTCTACAGATATATCAAAGTTTATCCATTCCCTTTTTTTAAGAACACCTTGTTTGCTTCCCGTTTGGAGCAATCATAAATAAAGCTGCTATGAACATTCATGTGAAGGTTTTTGTCTGGACGTGAAATTTTCAAATCAGTTGGGAAATATTGAGAAGCATCATTGCTGGATTCAGAGTGAAGACTACGTTTGCTTTTATAAGAAACTGCCCAACTATTTTCCAAAGTAGATGTATCACTTTGCATTAGCACCAGCAATGAACAAAAGTTCCTATTTCTCAATTTTAGTCATTGTAATAGGTTTGCAGGGGCATCTCATTGTTATTTTAATTGAAAATTCCCTAAAACCAAATAAAGCCACGCAACTTCTCAAACACTTATTTTCCATCTGCATATCTTTTTTGGTGAGGTATTTGTCTCATCCTTTCAGTTGTTTGTTTTCCTACAGTTGAGTTTTAGAATTCTTTGTATACGGTGGATACAAGTTCTTTCTCAGATCTATGCTTTGCCAATATTTTCTCCCATTCTGTGGCTTGACTTTCCTTTTTTTAAATTTTTCTTTAACATTTATTCATTTTTTGAGAGACAGAGAAAGACAGAGCATGAGTGGGGGAGGGGCAGAGAGAGAGGGAGATAACAGAATCCAAAGCAGGCTCCAGGCTCTGAACTGATAGCACAGAGCCCAACGTGGGGCTTGAACTCACAAACTGTGAGATCATGATCCGAGCCAAAGTTGGACACTTAACCGACTGAGCCACCCAGGAGCCCCTTGACTCTCCTTTTTAAAACAATGTTGTTTCCAGAAGTGTTTTTAAACATTTAAAGTTTGTCTTACCAATTTTTTTTTCATGAATCATGCTTTGGTATTATATCTAAAACCTCACCAATCACCAAATCCAAATTCACCTAAATTCACCTAAGTTCTCTGAATTCCTTTAAAAGTGTCATAGTTTACGCTTTGAATTTTGTAGTTTACAATTGGTTGATGATCTATTTTGAGGTTGTTTTGTTTTGAAAGGCATAAGGTTTATGTCTAAATTCATGTTTTTGCATATGGGTATCTGATTTTTCCAACATCACTTGTTAAAAAGATTACTATTTCTCAACTGATTTGCCTTTGTTCCTTTGTCAATAATCAGTTGACAATATTTTGTATGTTTATTCCTGAGCTCTCTCTTCTGATCTGTTGGTCTATGTATCTTTTCTTTCATCACACGGTCTTGATTACTATAATTTTATAGTCAGTCTTATAGTTGAATAGTGTCTGTCCTACAACTTTTTTCCCCTTCAGTATTTTATTTCATATTCTGGCTCTTTTGCCTTTCCATATAAACTTTGGTGATATCCACAAAAATTTGCTAAAATTTTGATGGGGATCACACTGAATCCATAGATGAAGTTAAGAAGAATTGACATCTTAATGTTATTGAGTATTCCAAGCCATTAACATAGAATATCTTTCCATTTCTTTTGATCTTTTTAAGTACGTTTATTAAAGTTTGTAGTTTTTCACATCTAGATACTACAAATATTTTGTTAGGTTTATAACTAGGTATTTCTTCTTTACTGGGGATGGCTACAGAGGCGCTAATAGGAACAGTATTGTGTTTTCATTTCAAATTCCAATTATCCAATTACTGATATATAGGAAATAAATTAACTTTTGTAGGTTAACTTTGTATCCTGTGACTTTCATATAGTCACTTACTAATTCCATGAGGTTTTGTTTGTTGTTTTGTTTTTGTTGTTGTTGTTGCTATCAATTTTGAGAGATTCTCTATAGAGGTAGTCATGTCATCTGAGAACAAAGACAGATTTATTTGTTTCCTAATCTGTATAAGTAGCAAACTTTTAAAAGTTATCATTCCAAGAAGCAATACAGGCCCAAATATATTAATGAAAAATTTTATTTCAGCATTCTTGTCCAAACTATAATGAGATACCATTGTATGCACACCAGAATGTCTAAAATTAATAAGACTTAAAATACCAAGCACACATGTGGATGTGGAACAACTGTAACTTTCATACACTACTGTCAAGAGAGTAAAATACTTTAAGTACTTTGGAAAACAAATTGGTGTTTTCTAATAAAGATACACATACATGTACTGATCCAGATACTCCACTGCTAACTATATATCCAGAGAAATTAGTATACATGTTAAAAAACTGTACTTAAATATTTATTCAAGTTTTATTTATAATAGCCAAATTTCCAACATTACAAGAATAGATAAGTAAACTGTGGAAAATAGATTCAATGAGATACTTCTCAGAAAATAATTTAATGATATATGCAGCAAGATGTTTAAAATACAAAAATGATTATGTCAAATGAAGAAGGTAGACACAAACGTATAAACAGTTTGGTTTTATTTTTAAGATTTTTAAAAAGAGACAAAACTACTCTAAAGTGAGAGAAATCAGAGCAATGGGGGTTTCTGTTGACTAGAAAGGGGAATGAGGAAAATTTCTGGGCTCATTGAAATGTTCCATATCTTTTTCTGGGTGGAGTTTATACTTAGGCAAAAAGTCATCAAGGTGTATATTTAATATTTGTATATTTTACTATATATAAACCATACCTTATTAAACAAAATTTGAAATATTTTATATCTTTGTAAGTAAAATTTATTTGTGTAAAAATATGCAGAGTTCAATATTTTAAACAATATATTGTTAGGCAGATATATTGGGACTTACAGAAAACTAGTGTGTGTGTTTTGTAATGTAATCTCTATTACTTATTACAACATTTAGTTTATTATTGTTGTTATTCAAACATATGAATAAAAGGTAAAAGGTATTTCTTACCTCCCACTATATTTAATATTCTAAATACACAAATGGGAAAAGCATTTTTTGGGAAACATTTGTGGTTTTTGGAAAAGCATTTGTGGCAAGTAGGAAAATTATATGAAAAAGCACCTAGTTAAATATATTTAGTATCTTATTGGTGAGACAAGGTTTCAGTAAATTCACAAAATGTTGCTAGGAATATAGTTTATTGCTATCAATATACACCTTTTTCATGATAAACTTCACTGTATTAATAAAACAATGGCTAAAATTTTCCTCCTAATACTCTGTGTAGTACTTTCCTTAAGGTGATAAATTTTAAAATTTACAGTAAGAACTATATGCTCTTTTTCAAATACTTGGTATCATTTTAGATGGTAAAGAATGCAACTTTTATAATACACTAAACCACCAACCCAAAACCCCCTTACTGGGATCCTGAGATACATATGTATTATTTCTCTAATCATCCCCTCTTACTACTATGATTGGCAATGAACAATGGAGTCTATGTATTGTCTTAGATATTGAATACATCACCCTGATAGACACTCTCAGAAGCAGGTAGTATGTCATATAGATCTTGCCATTACCAAAGAACAGAAGGAAAGTCAGAATAATAACAGAAAAAGTGACAAGAAAAAATAGAACAAAAGGCCACTATTGGAGGGATCTGATCCTACTATAATCTTTACACACAATTTGAAATGCATTTCTTTGAGTGCTGCTGCCTATACCAGTAACAATATTGTTAAGAATGAGAGCTCTTGTAGCCCAAATGTCCAGCGATGGATAAATGGATAAAGAAGATGTGGTATATATATACAATGGAGTATTACTCAGCAATCAAAAAGAATGAAATCTTGCCATTTGCAACTATGTGGATAGAACTAGAGGGTATGTTATGCTAAGTGAAATTAGTCAGTCAGAGAAAGACAAATACCGTATGACTTCACTCATATGGGGACTTTAAGACACAGAACAGGGGCACCTGGGTGGCTCAGTCGGTTAAGCGTCCGACTTCAGCTCAGGTTACCATCTCGCGGTCCGTGAGTTCGAGCCCTGCGTCGGGCTCTGGGCTGATGGCTCAGAGCCTGGAGCCTGTTTCCAATTCTGTGTCTCCCTCTCTCTCTACCCCTCCCCCGTTCATGCTCTGTCTCTCTCTGTCTCAAAAATAAATAAACATTAAAAAAAAATTTTTAAAAAAAGACACAGAACAGATCAACATAAGGGACAGGAAGCAAAAATAATATAAAAACAGGGAAGGGGACAAAACATGAGACTCTTAAATATGTAGAACAAACAGAAGGTTGCTGGAGGGGTTGTGGGAGGGGGGATGAGCTAAACGGGTAAGGGACATTAAGGAATCTACTCCTGAAATCACTGTTGCACTATATGCTAACTAACTTGGATGTAAATTTAAAAAAATAAAATAAAATAAAATAAAATAAAATAAAATAAAATAAAATAAAATAAAATAAAATAAAATGAATGAGAGCTCTTTTTTTATTTATTTTTTATTTTTTTTTCAACATTTATTTATTTTTGGGACAGAGAGAGACAGAGCATGAACGGGGGAGGGGCAGAGAGAGAGGGAGACACAGAATCAGAAGCAGGCCGCAGGCTCTGAGCCATCAGCCCAGAGCCCGACGCGGGGCTCGAACTCCTGGACCGCGAGATCGTGACCTGGCTGAAGTCGGACGCTTAACCGACTGCGCCACCCAGGCGCCCCAAGAATGAGAGCTCTTGTAGTGTTTGTCATTTCTATATCTAGATCAGAGAGCTCTAACTTCAACTTTATATAACTGATAAAACTAACATATTTGCCCATATTAGGAATAGCCCAGAGACAAAAGTAGTATAGAAGTTATTTTAAATATCAGTGCATAGTTTCTATTTAGAAAACATATTACTTTTTTTTAATTTTTTTTAACATTTATTCATTTTTGAGAGACACAGAGACAGCGTGTGAATGGGGGAAGGGCAGAGAGAGAGGGAGACACAGAATCCGAAGCAGGATCCAGGCTCCAAACTGTCAGCACAGAGCCCGATGTGGGGCTCGAACCCACGAACTGTGAGATCATGACCTGAGCCAAAGCCGGACACTCAACCGACTGAGCCACCCAGGCACCCAGAAAACGTATTACTTATTTATGTAAACTTGCACAAGATGATGGAGATACAGAAGGAAAAATGAGACGAGATCAGCTATCAGAAAAATCACAAGCACGTCTATTAAACCACACAAAACACAATCTCTAGAAACAACATGTTTATGATCACATTCTCACCTTGAAAAACACTAATAATTATAAAATAAAAAGTTGAACTTCTTTATATTGTTGCCACTTCTAATTAGAACATGCTTCTCCTTTGGATTTTAATCAAGACTTTCCTCAGTGCAATTTTGACATCCTTATTCCTCAAACTGTAGATCAGGGGATTGAGCATGGGCCCCACATTAGTATAGAAAACTGAAGAAACTTTCCCCTGCTCCATAGACCCAGGAGAAGAATATTTAAGATACATGAATGCTGCTGAGCCAAAGAAAAGAGAAATAGCAATGATGTGAGAACTACAGGTACTGAAGGCTTTTGATCGTCCTTGAGCAGATCTGATATGAAGAATGCTAGTGAGGATAAAGACGTACGAAATCAGGATGGTAAAACTGGGTACTGTGATATTAATTCCCACGACTATCAGAACTACTACCTCGTTGACATAGGTGCTGCTGCAAGACAGTTGGAGGAGAGGAAGAATATCACACAGGTAATGGTTGATGACATTAACACTGCAGAAGGTTAGTCTGAGCATGCACCCTGTGTGGGCAGAGGCTCCAGCAAACCCCATCATATATGCAGCAACAGTCAGCAAGGCACAGATCTGATGGGACATGGTTACCTTATACAGCAACGGATTACAGATGGCCACGTAGCGATCGTAGGCCATTGAGGTCAACATATAGCATTCCGAGATGACAAAAAAGAGAAAGAAAAACAGCTGAGTCATGCAGCCAACATAGGAGATGATATTCTCCCTTGATACAAAGTTCATCAGCATCTTGGGGGTGAAAGCAGAAGAGTAACAGACATCAATGAAGGACAGGTTGAAGAGGAAGTAGTACATGGGGGTATGGAGGTGAGAATTTAGACTAATAAGAGTGACCAAGCCAATGTTGCCCACCATGGTGACAATGTAGATCACCAGAAACAGGAAGAAGAGGGGTTGCTGGAGCTCTGGACGGTCTGTTAGGCCAGCAAGAAGAAATTCAGTCACTAAGGACTCATTTCTAACCAGTATTCTTCTCTTCAGAAATCTGTGAGAACAGAAGAAAATCCCATTAGAGACCCCAGCTCTCTCCTTACATGCTCTCATTTGTAAGCAGAAGACTCAGAAGACTTTGCTTCACAGGGCCCGAATGGATTGCCACACACAGCTGTCAACATTAAAATCACTCTGTCTAGGGGCGCCTGGGTGGCGCAGTCGGTTAAGCGTCCGACTTCAGCCAGGTCACGATCTCGCGGTCCGTGAGTTCGAGCCCCGCATCGGGCTCTGGGCTGATGGCTGGGAGCCTGGAGCCTGTTTCCGATTCTGTGTCTCCCTCTCTCTCTGCCCCTCCCCCGTTCATGCTCTGTCTCTCTCTGTCCCCCCCACCCAAAAAAAAAAAAAAGTTGAAAAAAAAATAAAATCACTCTGTCTTTTGTTGCATGAGCTTCATGTGACAAACAACTGCCCTTGTCTTTACTAGAAGATACAAGGATGGAGTAGCTGAGGACTAAGCCCACCTGTTGGTGAGCTTCAGTAGGGAGGTATCCCCCTTCTCTCCCTCCCACTCATCTGATCGTTCACTTCCTAGTTCCTATGTTTCCATTATCCTACCAGATACCTCAGTTTCCCTGTGACAACAATCATGAAAGCGACGATTTCTCTCGGGCAGAGAGCATATCATAATTCTGCTTCCTAGAAGAGAGTCCCTACCAGTCTATAATCTTTGCAGATAGCTTACTGCAAGAATCCATGAAATCAATAATGGGTAACAAGTATCGAGGGGAACTTTGGTAGCCTAAGATTTATAATTCAACATGTAGTCAGTGTTTCTACATATTCTGCTTCCCTGTTCCAGCCTAGCTGGACAGATAATGAATAAAGAAAGGTGGATGTGCTTTCCTTGGTTTTGTAGTAAGGCATGAAACAGAAACATAACCAATTTGGATACTGATTATTTAGTTGTTAAGTTTGTGAACACATATCGAGCCGCATGCTTATAACACATAAACTCTTTTATATGTCTATTTCAATTTACAACTTAAGAAAGAGATAAATCTTTTCCTCTGATGTTGCTACATGCTAGATGTGTCACTTGGTCCTGGTATGGCTATCTTGCCATACACTGAAGATGAAGCCAACAGAGGGCATGTTTAGAATAAGCAGAAAAGTATACAGAAAATATACAGAAAAGTATATAGCCAGAACTTTATATGTTGAGTTTCTTGTTATGAATTATAAATATTTTTCCTCATTTTACAGGAACAGAGAGCATGAGAGGTAAATAGAAACTTGATTAACTCACTCTCCCTCCATGGAAATAACCATGCTGACCCTGTAAGTATGGTTCACCTCCACTGGAAGAAGAACTGGCCTTCAGGATGTCAAGGTTGAGCAGAGGTAGTCACTGAATTTTCTTCTTCCTTTACCAGCAAAAGGGTCATAGCATAGATCTCACAGTCTGAATGTTCCAGGAGTCATTCTTGGCTGTAGATCAAACTGGTCATTATAAATTTATTAAGAAAATACGAAGGGCCACTACATACTTGAGACCTGAGCCACTGTGTCAGACCTCAAGGCATTTGTTTAAGGCTTATATATTTTTTTGATCTGGCTAGAAATTCAGGTGTGAGTCTCCCCCAGGACCTTCCCATCTCAATAAACTCTGTAGGGAAGGAACTGGTGTCTGTGCTTATATCCTAATTGTGACAGTAATTGTTAATTTCCCATCAGAGATTATATATTCCTTATGAGAAAGGATCTTATGCTGTCCTCTCTAAAGGTTCAAATAATTCATGTCATTGAAAATTTCTCTAATTATAATTCTAGGTAACATATTAGTTTTAAGGATTTAAGTTCATACAGATTTATGAACATTTCAGTAAAGTTTATTTTACCCTTTTAAAACATTTGAGTTCCTTTAAATATTCAGTGCCTTACAGACATTACAGTCTATTTTAAAGTGATAACAACTTAACTTCAATCACATACAAACCTTTATCCCTTTACTTCCTTCTCATATTTTGTTTCTGATGTCACAATTAATCTTTTTATATTGTGAATCCATTAACAAGTTATTGTAGCTATAGTTATTTTTAATACTTTTTTCCTTTAAGCTTTACTAGTATTAAGTGATTAACCACCATATTGCAGTATTAGAGTATTCTGAACTTGACTGAATATATTTAAATTTTCAGTGTGTTGTATATTTTCTAATGTTTTCATGGTACTAGTTAGTGTCTTTTTGTTTCAGCTCAGAGAACTCCTTCCAGCATCTCTTATTAAGCAAGTCTAGTGGTAATGAATTCCCTCAGCTTTCGTTGGGAGAATTTTTATTTCACCTTTATTTTTGAAAGACAACTTTACTAGGTAAAGTGTTCTTGGTTGGCAGTTTTTTCTTCCAACATTTTCAGTATATCATCCCTCACTCTCTGGGCTGCAGCGTTTCTCAAAAAAAAAAAAAAATCTGATAGCCTTATGGAGGGTTCCTGGGCATATGAGGGTTATTTTTCCTCTTACTGCTTTAAAAAATTTTTTTAATGTTTATTTTTGGGAGAGGGAGAGAGAGAGAGAGAGAGAGAGAGAGAGAGAGAGAGAGAGTGAGCAGGGAGGAGCAGAGAGAGACAGAGACACAGAATCCAAAGCAGCTCCAGGCTCTGAGCTGTCAGCACAGAGCCCGATGCGGGGCTCGAATCCACAGACCATGAGATCATGACCTGAGCTGAACTCGAATGCTCAGCCGACTGAGCCACTCAGGCGCCCCTCCTCTGACTGCTTTTAAAATTCTCTCCATTATCTTTCATTTTAGACAGCTGAATTATAATGTGTTTTGGAGAAGATCACTTTGGGTTGAAATATTGGGGTGACCTATTAACTTTATGAGTTACAAGTCTAAATCTCTCCCCAGATTTAGAAAGTTCCCAGCCATTATTCCTTTAACTAAGCTTTCTGCCCCTTTCTGCATCCTTCTCCTTTGGGAACTCCAATCATGTCTACAGTGTTTCGCTTAATGGTACTCCATAGGCCATGGGGGCTTTCTTTATTCATTTCATGTTTTTCCTGTATTCTCACTGACTGCATAATTTTAAATGTCCTGTTTCTACTTCACAGGCTTATTCTTCTGTCCAATCCAATCTGATACTGATGCTCTCTATTGGATTTGTCATTTCATTCATTATATTCTTCAGCTTCAGAAAGTTTGCTTCTTTTTTTTATGATTTCTATCCCTCTGTTAAACTTCTCATTTTGCATATTGTTTTCATGATTTAATTGACTTGTCCTTATGTGTTTTCCTGTAGCTCACCATGCTTCCTTAAAACAGCTATTCTGAATTCTTTATAA
Source organism: Prionailurus viverrinus (assembly GCF_022837055.1). NCBI lineage: Eukaryota > Metazoa > Chordata > Mammalia > Carnivora > Felidae > Prionailurus > Prionailurus viverrinus. The sequence goes on from NC_062570.1 coordinate 21,578,858, forward strand.
GACAAATCACAGATGTTCATTTCCTTATGATCTGTTTCTGGAAAATTATTGTGTTCCTTTGGTGGTGTCAGGTTATGCTGATAATTCATACTCCTTGAAGACTGCTACTGTCTTACTATCTGAAGCAGCAGCCACCTCCTCCAGTCTTTCTGACTTGCTTTAGGAGAGAATTACCTTCTGTCACCCCTGCTAGTGATTCTGAGCCTTTCCCCTAACTTTTATAAGGTTATTCCTGCTCCATACTTCTTGTTTCACCTTTCGGTAGTATTCTTAAGCTTACATGCCTTCACTCAATCTTGCAAAACCAGGTTGGTTGCCAAGAGCCTCCTTTTTGCTTTCCTTAAGATGGGACTGAATGCTCAAGTTTGTGATTTCTCCCCAGCCTGCAGTCTGGCCATCTTTCCGCATGTGCTCACTAGCCATCTGCAAAGACTCTCTCACTGGAAGCACATGCAGGGAGTCATCCACAGGGTAGGGTTATGTGTGAGTAAGGGGGTGCCCATGACTATTTGGAGTTATCCCCAATGGCTCATTAGCAAGCAAGCTTCCTGATGGAGTCCACAGCATGATTAGTAGGATCCATATCCCTTTTTTGTTGTTGTTTATTTATTTTTGACAGAAAGAGAGAGAAACAGAGTGTGAGCAGGGCAGGGGCAGAGAGAGAGGGAGACACAGAATCCAAAGCAGGCTCCAGGCTCTGAGCTGTCAGCACAGAGCCCGATGTGGGGCCCGAACTCACAGACCATGAGATCATGACCTGAGCTGAAGTCAGACTCTCAACCGACTGACCCACCCCATATCCCTTTGATGCCCTCCAACAGCCCTACCTGATACCTTCCCAGACAACTCCCATGCTCAACCACATGATATACCTAAGCAATCTGGATGGGATGAAAAGAAGCGAATCTCACAAAACAGATGAACATAAGGGAAGGGAAGCAATAATAATATAAACAAGGGAGGGGGACAAAACATAAGAGACTCTTAAATATGGAGAACAAGCAGAGGGTTACTGGAGGAGTTGTAGGAGGGGGGATGAGCTCAAGGGGTAAGGGGCATTAAGGAATCTACTCCTGAAATCATTGTTGCACTACATGCTAACTAACTTGGATGTAAATTTTTAAAAAATAAATAAATAAATAAAAATTTAAAAAAAGAAGTGGATCTCTTTCGCAGTGTCTCATACAGCTAAGGAAACCAGGCATTCACTCACATACTCTCACTTTCCCCAGTGAGAGAAATCACAAGTCACAGGTTATAAGAACCCTCTTTGGCACTGAGCTGTGCTGCCTTGGAAGACGCAGGACATAGGTAAAGTGAAACTATTCCTCTTACCTGCTTCAGTACATCCAATCTTGGATTCTTAATTTGCTCCAACAGTGTGCTGTGACTTCTCCACAAAACTTCTGGACTTCTACGAGGGCTCTCTCATCTGTGGGTGATTGTAGAAACTGCTGTTCTTTGTGAGGAAAACAGTAAAAAGTTGTCATTGTGCCATGATGTAATATATTGTTCGTCTTATGATCTTATTATGTTATTCATCTTGGAATTTTCTTTAAGCCAACCTAAGTCAAGACTCTCATCCTTTCTCCTCCAAGAATAAAAACTGAGACACCCAGAATTTGGTTGGTATTATAATCAAAGATGAGGGGAACACAGGGTATGTCCTACTATTACTCTTCATGAGAGTGCACAACATCATTATGTGTGTGTGTGTGTGTGTGTCTAAAATATGTGTGTGTGTGTGTGTGTGCTCTGTGTTTGTTGTTAACAACAAAACGTAAAGAATCACATTTTAGGAGATATAGGAGATATAGGAGATCACATTTTAGGAGATACAGACAGGAGGCTCCAAGGGCTCTGGCTGGACTCCCAAACTCTGGCCTCTCCATGGACAGAAGGCTTCACTTCCTGCAAAGGTTTTCTCTTAATAACAGGCCTAGAACAGCCTGCTCAGAACGGCAACATACCAGTCTGCATAAAAACAAACCTGACTTTTTCCACCCCAAAAAAAGTCCATGCTGTCACCCTTACCTGAGAGGTGGCCTTGGTAACCAGACAGTGAGCTGTCAGGGAGTGAAAGTGTCCCCCAAACACCACCCTCCTCCCTTCTCCAGCTTCTCAGAACTGCTGTCTTTGCTCAGTGGCATGGTTTCTTAAGTGTTTGCTCTTACGATTTCTTTTACTTTAAAAAAACAAAAACAAAAACTATCTGAAAATAAATAGCAGAAACACTAACTTCACAATGCTAGAACCTACAGCAGGGGAACTTTCTAAGCATTTCATGCCAAAATGGGTCATTCCAAATCAAAGTCACTCTCTGGAGGTGAAAAAGATACAAGAAAAAGAAGAGAAGAAACTTGGACACATTTTGCAGGTCTGTGACAAAGAAGAAAGGGCCCAACGACAGGGTGAAGTTGGGGTCTGCTGGGTACCTCCAGGGCAAGGACCACTCCCACCTCATAGTGTGCCAGGACCCTGCAGAGCAGGGGGGCGGGGCTCAGGCACCACCCTACTCCATCCCCTGTGCTCACCTGTTCAAGAACAAGCAGTCCTCATCCAACCTCTTTCTGGGCATGGCTGGGAATGGGCCTGTGGCGTGTCAGAGCATGCTGGGACCCTTCATGAGCTGGGGTATCATCACCCATCCAGACTGGGTTTTATTGTGCTGTGAAGCCTAATGCTCTAACTCCTCACCAAGTGCTGGCTGGAGCCTTGCTGGAGGAGCGAGCCAGATCGGTTCGGTTTAGGTTGGCATTGGCAGGGCAGCCTCTCAGGATCCTCTGCCCTCTGCCCCCCTTGCCAGCACTGGCCCTGTTGTACTTACTGAGAAAAGTGTCCTTTGGGCCTAGCTCCACCCTCCCTCAAAAACTGCCTGCAACCAGCTCTGCTTCCCCAAGGCAAAAGGACAGGCCACCAAGAAAGGTGATGGGAGGGCAGCCAAAAGATGAGAATCCAAGCAGGGCAGGAAGTGAGCCCTCACCGATTTGAGATGGAGATGGGAGAGAAAGAGGGAGAAAGTGGGATGCCCTGAAAGAGAGGATAGGACTGCCAGGAGATAGTAAAGAGTCAGCAGAATGAAGAAGCAAAGCAGCTAAGAGGCTGTGAGTAGACAGGAACCCTGAGAATGCAGAAGCCCCGAAACAGGAAACCCTGAGAGAATGGGGGGCTGAGGTACAAAGGGATGGTTCCCTGAAGTGAATGAAGGCCTAACACGGTGGAGGCAGATGCATAAAGAAGGAGGTGGCTGAGGGCCCTGAGACAGACACTGAAAAATGTTGAGGGGATGGGGGGGGGGGGCGTAAGGCATGGGGCATTGAGGAGCTGGACAAGGACAGAAAGGCAGAGGGGCTAGAGGCAGGGCATCCACGGAGTGAGTCTCAAGTGGAGCCGAGCTCTGCCTCTGCTCAGATGGGTTCCAAATTACTGTGGCAGGAAGGCCAGGCGCTCTAGCTGACACGTGGCAGAGATGCGGCCACCTCCGACTGAACTTCCCCGTGGGTCCGGGAAGACTTACTTCTTGCTTTTGAACGTACCCTCGATCTTGGGCATGAACTTTCCCGCCTTGCAATCCCTGGCGTCTTCCTCTGCTGGGCCCTCCCCCTGCCAAGGGCCACTAAACTGCTCCTTTTTCCAGAAGACCTCCCAGCAGCTTGCAGACGCTTCTCCTTGCGCATGCTTCACGCTGCGACTCGCCCCTCCACGCCCCCAGAGGGCAGTGTGTGGTTCAGCAGGCCTTGTGTCCCCAGGCTGTCAGAGTGGAAGATGGCTGAACATTTGTCCCCGTCGGATGTGTCAGGGGCCAGGCTGCACGCAGCAGGCAGGTGGCCTCGCTCAGGGCTGCCCTGGGCCACACCAGGGACTCCATGGCGTTTCTGGCCGTGGCTTTCGAGTCATCTCTCAGGTTGCTGCTGTATAAGGCATTGGCCGTGGCGGAGGCCGCACGCGCCCACGAGTCCCACTCCTCTCCTCTTGCAGCCTCCACGCTGTCCCCCAGGCCCAAGACGGCCTCTGGGGCTCTCAGGCTGCTGGTTCTCCAGCAATAGACCTCCTCCTCTGCGCACCCGTCACCCTTGGGGCTTAGCAGCTGCCGAAGCTCTGGAACCCTCGCACAGGACCTGCATGGCACCCGCAGCCGCCTCTTCCGCCGACCCGGTCTTGGGAGACTCCGCAGAGAAGGTAAGAGTGAGGCTGCCCCCGCGCTCCGGCACAGGGGACACCAGGAGTGCCCGTCCCTGTGCTCCCAATAGCCTGCGGTGAGGCTCCCTTTTGGCTCCGAGTGGAATGGAGTGGAGGTGGAGCGGCCCTGCGCGGAGAGGAAGTACAGGGTGGGCGGAGAGGGGGCGCTGTGACGCAGGGTGGGGGAGCAGCTGTGTGGCTGCGACCAGGATGGCGGCACCTGTAGCTCCGCCTCCCCGAAAGTGGGACGGAGTCGTGCAGGCCCCTTGGGCAGCACGCTCACTGCAGCGCCGTTTATTAATCAAAAGCAGATCAGCCAGCGAAAGGCATTTGTGTATGACAAAATTTCCGTTATTTACAATGTATTGTCATTCAGTCAATCCCGGTATGCATGTAACAGTTTCAGAGTTGCAAACATACTCCTGAGAAGGACAAATTTAGCAACTAAAGTACCATGCTTTATACATTTCTTTTTACCTTCAATTTACAATATCTAGTCAAATAAGTAAATAAATGGTAGATAATGGAGTCAGGTTTCCCATTGTCACAGAAATAAGTTACAAATAGGCAAAAGAGGGAGGCTGTAATGAGTCCTGTGTGGCTAGATTAGAGCTGGAGCTAACGGCATTAATTCGTGTTTCTATTAAATATATATTAAGATAGGTGGATAAAGAGATAGTTAAATATGGAAATACACACAAGAGTTTGAATACATACACGTATTTCCTACCTCTTTCTACTGAGAGTGTTACTGAAACCCACGTTTAGCTGCCTGTCGCTCAAAAAGCTGATAGAGTTTTGATTGGAAAGAAATGTGAGCTTTATTCCTCTTGAAGAGAAGGCAGACTCTGCCCAAAGGCCAACTCCAAGGTTTCTCCCTGGCCCAGGGGTTTTTAAAAGAATTTAGGGCAGTTAATCAATAAAGAGAGTACAATGGTCAGTAACATTTCTCGATTACTTGATTACCTGCCCTTGATTACAGGGGTTTGTCAAGGGAGTCTGGTTTTAGTTTCCTGAGCTGCATGGGAGTTTTGTTCTTTCTAGGAAAGAATGCATGATCTATAGATATACCGAGAAAGGTTAGTTAATCAATCACACTGGTAAGGTGCTTGCTAATGCTTAAGGTTGGCCAGAGGGGTCAAGGCAGCTTCAAGAGGGCCTGGAAGCAGTGATACCCTAGCAGCAATGAACATATCTAGCACTCAGATCTTATTTCTGAATAAAATCCTCTGGTAATAAGAAGTAGGGCTCCTTGGAGAACTGATACATTTTAGAGCTGGACCAAGGAAATTTACAGAATGATTCTGAAACATCTTATAGTGTCAGAGAGTTATAAAAAAAAAAAAAGTTGATTTTTAGAGAGAAGATGGAGTCATCAAAAGTTCATAGAATTTAACCTGGGAGCTCTTAAGGACCAGCTCTTAAAGCTAGAACTATTTGGAAAACAAAATAAATAATGACATTATTGGGTTAAAATCCAAAGAATAAAGTAAATATCCGTGAATCCATATGAATTTCAAAAATACATATCTAGATTAACTCTTCCCCAGGAAGTAGAATTTAATTCCTCTTTCCCGGACATAGTGACTTGCTTCCAAAGAATTTAATAGGAAAAGGGAAAAATAGTAAATTTACAAGGAAGAAAACTGACACCACCTTAACCAGTTGATCGGAGTTAACATTGCTAGTGATAAGTCAAGTTGATATCATATAGGCTTGGTTATAATGCGTTGGTAAAGACTCTTCACTCTACATTATTTTCCAGTATGACCATAAGAAAGTAGTATACAAAGCCAAATGAGGGCATTCTATAATATATCTGATCTACACTCTTCAAAATTACTATTGTCATTAAAAAGGCAAAGACTGGGGCGCCTGGGTGGCGCAGTCGGTTAAGCGTCCGGCTTCAGCCAGGTCACGATCTCGCGGTGCGTGAGTTCGAGCCCCGCCTCGGGCTCTGAGCTGATGGCTCAGAGCCTGGAGCCTGTTTCCGATTCTGTGTCTCCCTCTCTCTCTGCCCCTCCCCCGTTCATGCTCTGCCTCTCTCTGTCCCAAAAATAAATAAACGTTGAAAAAAAAAATTTAAAAAGGCAAAGACTAAGAAATTGCCACAGATCAGAGAAAACTAAGGAGATATATCAACTAAAAGCAGTATCGCTTCCTAAATTGGATCCAGGAACAAAAATATGGCATTACAATAGAAACTGGCGAATCCAAGTTAAAATCAGTATTTTCATTAGCAGAGTTGTACTGAAGTTATTCTGTATATACAGGAATCCGCTGTGCTATGTTTGCAACTTTTCTATAAACACACAATTATTTTTAAATAAAAAGTTATTTACAAAAGCACAAATCTCTCATCTCCCCCCAATATGTAATATTTGATTTTATGTAAACCTCTCTGTAGATTTGAAAATATAATTTTTTCCTTTCTACAAATAGGAATGCACATTTGCACACGTTTATCTTTTGGGAAGATGGGCAAGAGTCTCATTTCATGCTTAGACAGAATCCTTACTATGTGTCATCTTGGTATGATATAGCACTCAACCTTCGACGTTCCACTATAGAATCCAAGAGGGAGAGAAGTTCTGCCCCAACATTCCCTGGCAGACAGAGGACAGGCATGTTGACCCAGACTCAACCAAACCCATAACTCCTATCTAAGATTTTGACCTGGAACAAATAATGCAAATGTAGTGAGATAACTGGGAACCATTCATGTAGCTGCAGCTGTGTCCAAGGCTGAGTCAGTGATAGGAAATAGGGTGGGGATTCTGCAACATCAGAGTGGCCTGAAGTCTGAAATGCTTCCTGCCCTTGACCCCTGGAGTTGCTTTGGTCCTGCCTATTCTCCAACTTTGGTTTTCCAACTTCACATCAAATCTCTCAATTCCCAATGTCCTTTCTATTAACTTTTTCTTTTTAAAAAAGCTAGAGTCACCTTTTTTCCAGTTTAATTGAGATATAATTGACATACAGCTTTTTATCATGGTCACTTTCTATTGTTTGTCCACATAAACCCTTAAACTACCTGACAAAACATGTATCTGTCAATGGGTTAAAGTATAAATTATAAACATAACTAAACTTAAGAATATAAGATTTTAGGGTGTTTAACAATTATTAAAATTTGTATAATCCTTGTACTTCTCAAAAGACAAGAAACTAGCTTCCTCTTTGGCAAGCGATATCACTATTGGCTTTCTCACTAATTAAGTCACGACTTATGAGACAGGTTTCATATAATATCAACTCATTTGCTGCAATTTTGTATTTTTCCAGCAAAAATTATTAGAAGTCACACAGTTTACTTTTTTTTTTTTTTGAAAAAGATGGGTAAGTCAAACAGAAAAGAATGTCAGTGTATCTTCCAGCTATGGCTGAGTGAGAAGTTCAGCAAATCTCCTCTGCTATAGCATCCATAAACTTGGACAGAATTGGCAAAAACAGTTTTGGCACTCTGGAAATCAAACCAAATCTGAGAACTGTTGATGCTTCAAAAAGTGTTGAGCTTTATGTAAGACAATGGGAGTTCATGATGTTTTGCATCAGCATCCCCTTCTCCCAGCTTCTCCCATCAGCATCCCCTATTCTCGGCTTCTCCCATCAGCATCCCCTACTCCCAACTTGGTAGATGCAGAGGTAAGATAAGAGGTAAGGGTGGGGCAGGCCTTGAGGACCAGTAACATCAGTACCCACATCACAGAACATGGTTGTGGATATGATGTTAGTGTGAGGAAAGCAGAGAGGCCCAGTGCTTCTACTAGCCTGAGGTTGTGGTTGGTTGTAGTAAAGTGGGTAAGGGAGTGACTTTCAAGTCTCTCTGAATTTAAATCCAGAGGGTTTCTATACTTCTTAACTGTGAGATCTTAGATCAGTTATGGAACCTCTTTCAGCCTTGGTATCTACATCTATAAGATGAAAAGAATTGTGTGGATTAAATAACTTTCTGCATGTAAAATAGTGGAACACTGCCTGAAACATAGGAAGAGTCTGATCAATGTTTTCCTCTCCTCCTTCTTGTTCATATTCACCATGAAGCTGTTCCTGTCTTGCCTCTGGGACAGGAGTTTTATTTTATGTCAATTTATGTGCAATTGATTTGTGTTTAATGACTTTGTATCCTGAGACCTTGCTAAGTCCACTTATTGGTTCTAGTATTTTGGTTTTGTGGGTTTTTTAGGATTTTTTGTATTAATAGTCATATTATCTGTGAATAATGTTTATTATCTTTTTTCTTTTTTTACCTGCTGGAATTTTATTTCATTTTCTTATGCTATTTCAAGAGTGAGCCTCTTCACCAAATGCAAAAGAGAGAGGACAATCTTAGCTAATCCCAATCTTGTGGGGAAAAATTCAGTCTTTACCATTGACTGTGATGTTAGATGTAGACCTTTTATAAATGCCTTTTGCTGAATTGAGAAGCTTCTTTTCTATTTCTATTTTTCTGATTTCTTATAATAAATGAGTATTTATTTTATCATAGTTGATCACATTATTTTCTCTTCTATTCTGTTAATGTTATGAATTCTTTTGAATGACCTTCAGAAGTGAAACCAACTTTAAAAATTAAAAAAAAAGGGGGGGGTACCTGGGTGGCTCAGTCAGTTAAGCATCTGACTTCAGCTCAGGTCACGATCTCTCGGTTTATGAGTTCGAGCCCCACATCAGGCTCTGTGCTGACAGCTCGGAGCCTGGAGCCTGCTTTGGATTCTGTGTCTCCTTCTCTCTCTGCCCCTCCCCAACTTGTGCTCTGTCTCTCTATATCTCTCAAAAAATAAATAAATGTAAAAAAAAAAAAGAAGTGAAAGCAAATTTAATTTTGTGTGATGAACCCCACTTGGTCATAATGCATTATCCTTTTTATAGAATGTTATACTAGATTAGTTAATTTTTTTTAAAGTTCGTTTATTTTGAGAGAGAGAGGGCACAAGCAGGGGAAGGGCAGAGAGACAGAGAGAGAAAGAATCCCAAGCTATCAGCACACAGCCCAATGTAGGCCTCGATCGAGATCATGACCTAAGTTGAAATTAAGAATTGGACTCTCAACCAACTGAGTCACCCAGACACTCCAAATTAGCTTATATTTTAAAATTATTTTTGTACTTATGTTTTTTTTTTTAATTCAAGTTAGTTATCATACTGCATAGTCTTGGCTTCAGGAGTAGGACCCAGTGATTCATCTCTTACATATGACACCCAGTGCTCATCCCAAAAAGTGTGCTCCTTAATGTCCATCACCCATTTGACCCATCACCCCACACACCTCTGCTACAGCAACCCTGTTTGTTCTGTGTATTTAAGAGTCTCTTATGGTTTGTCTCCCTCTCTGTTTTTATCTTATTTTTCCTTCCCTACCCCTATGTTACCTGTTTTGATTCTCAAATTCCACATATGAGTGAAATCATATATCTGTCTTTCTCTGACTGACTTATTTTGCTTACCATAATACCCTCTAGTTCCATCCACATTGTTGCAAATGGCAAGATTTCATTCTTTTTCATTACCAAGTAGTATTCCATTATAAATAAAAGCAAAAGCGTACTTATGTTTCTGAGGGATATTGCTGTATTTTTTTTCATGTTATTCTTTGTCTCATTTGAGTTTCAGGGTTATTATGGCCTCATAAAATGTGTTGAGAAGTATTTTCTCTCTGTTTATATTTTGAAAGAATTGGCATAAAATTGGTAGTATTTCCTCCTTACATGTTTGGTAGAATTAACCAATGAAGCCATTGGGGGCTGACGATGTGAGTGTGTGTGTGTGTGTGTGTGTGTGTGTGTGTGTAAAGGATTACTTACTTAATTCAATTTGTCTAACAGATTTAGGACTCCTCATATAATCTATTTTGACCTAGTAATTCCTTACACTCTTCAGATCTTCATTCCCAAAAGAAAACATCTATATTTTATATGACAGTGTAGTTATTTACAAGGTGGCCATCTTGAAAAATAGCAATAGTCATAATTATCCTATTTTCAGTATTCTGATAATTTTTTGAATATTTACTTTTTCTTAGAGAACACAAATTTAAATGATGACCAATAGTGTTTTTAACAAAACTAAAACCAAAATAATCTTTCTGAGTTCTCTGAGAAGTGAACCATCTTCAAATCAATACAATACAGCTCTTTGACATATACAGAATTTCAAAGATAATATTTCTGAAAGGACTTCCAGGAATCCAAAAAAAAATGGCAGCTGCCTAGGTCTGCACCTGCCAATATGTCTGGTAAAGGTAACACACAACATTAAGAAGAACAAATAAAACACCATAAAAACAATATAGTCATAGCATTATCCAGAGATAGGAAATACCCAAACTTCAAAATAACTGTAAATTTGAAAAAGATGAAACTACAGTTCCCAGGGAGCAGTCTCTCTGAGTCCTACTCTGCTTCAAGCTTTTGCAATGAGCAAGGGCAGGTAGGGAAAAAAAAACTGGGGAAGAGAGAAGAGGGCAGTTGTGATGGATCTAATTGGATCTTTAACCACAGTCAGAAAGAGTAAGTGCACACTAATTCTGAGAAAGAAAAAAATGTGCCTTAATAGATCAGAGCAAGATATACAGGAAAGGAATGAAAAGGATATGCAATTTGATGTGGTACCTCTTGGTACTTCCAGAGAAGAAAAATAAAATAAAATTCTTAAGGTACCCTGTCTGGAGTAAAGAAATAATAGACGTTAGTAAGTAGACAAGTCAAATAACAAAATAAAATTTGTATTTTAATGGTTTACAAAAAATAAAAATCTTAAAGATTAGAACAAGGGAAAGGAGGAAAATAGGTAAAATCAAGAAAAGAGTAGGATTCCTCACTGGATTTGGCTCTCTCCATTTTTTACCTGAGAACAATATTCTATTGAAATCCCTCCCAGAGTTGTGCAGTGGAGGGTGGGTTCATTTTCTTGGTGTCAATCACACTTTAAAGATTCATCTTTTTCAACAGAAGACTTAAATTAAAAGTATAGGCATTGAGCAGCAGATATAGATGTTTTTTTCTTTTTCTCACTTTTCATTTTCCGCCCTCATTTTGGACTCCCAAAGCCCCAAATACCTCAGGGATAGTCTTGGATGAAGAGTGTTAAAGTTGATGCCCTGCCACATGTTGACAACTGGAAGTTACAAAAGTAGGTACCCAGATAAGAGCTACTCTCTTTTGTGGGATCTGAGTAGATGGGCAAGGGTCATAAAGCCCCAGAACACAGGCTAGTCTAATACAGTCTCTTGGTAAGCCATTTTCCCTTGAGTTGTGCCCCAACTCTTAGTAAGGTCTATTTTGAAATTTTAGCTAATATAAGATCAAGTAAAGGAACGATCTATTAATGACTTGAGTCAGAGTAATAAAAACAAAGATATAGTCAGGAGGAGCCAAGTGGAGTCTTCTTGTCTATACATGGAGAAAGTCTTTCCGAGAAGAAAGCCACGTAGAACCAAGCACATTCAAGAAACTGAAAGAGAGAGATACAACCTCTGTGACCCCTTGCATCTAGTCAAGTCTGAAGTAAAATGCATCCCTGGACTTACCAGTTAAATGAACTTTTTTTGTTTGAGTAAAGTTGATTTTACTTAAAATGAAAAGTAATTATCATAATGAAAAGGTTTTTAATCAATACTTGTCACTACTGTACCTTGTGTAGACTTCTATGACAGTGCTTACTCTTTTCTCCTGCATAGCATCGTAAGAGAAATTAATCTTACATTATGAAAGATCTGTATTTGAGTCCTGGCTCTGCCATTAGTTGTTGTGACTTTGGCAAAAATCATTTAACCCTACCTTTGGTTTCTTCACATGTGAAACAGAGACGCCTGTCTCAGGTAGTTGTGAACATTATAAAGGGCAAGTTAATAAAAGAATTTAGTATTGTGACTAACACCTGTTATCCATAAATTACACAATTCTCAGTTGCTTCTCTAATCAAACTGAGAGAACCAAGGGGCAGGATCTGTATCTTACTGCTTTTTGTGCTCCAAGTACCTTGCAACTTAAACCCTCTAAGAGATGTTTCTTGAATGAAATGAATCAGTAAAGTTCTAAAATAATCAGTTGACTTGTGTGTGGAGGAGTTTAAACCTCAGGGCCAATACCTTCTCTAAGCAGGGACACAGGTGCTTTTTGCCCATGGAATTATGCAGCCTTTGTATGCTCCCAGACATCACCTTAGGAATTCAACCTAATACTTACATAGCACTTTCCATATACCAATAGGGCTCCTGATTAGAGGTAGCAGATTGAGCCTATGTATTTAACCACTCTTACTTTCTGAAAACCCACTGGAATGATAATAAAGGCATTAGAAATGAGAAGCACAAGTATGTTACATAAACCCACTGGGACAAGGAAAACCGTAGGGGGAAGAAGGGTAGGAAGACATTTGGAAAGCTGGAAAGCAGAAGAATGATCAGTAACTGACTCAGTAATCCCCAGGAAGCTCAATTCTAAGCTGCATGGTAGAAACAAATATGATATGCTACGTCATCTTCCATATGCTCAGGAATGTGGTGGCACAAATCACCTCCGATGGTAGAGGTGAAGGAAAAGGTAAAAATAGGAGAGCTCCATGAAAGTCTTTAAAAAAAATAGTCAGATCCCCACGTGAATGCTTCTCACCAATCAAGAAGCAACTACATGCTATTTAGAAATACAGAGTTAAAGATGAGAGGAAAAGAAAAGGAGAGAAAAGAAAAAGGAAGGAAAGGGGAGGAAGGGAGGAAGGAAGGAAGGGGAAGAAAGAGATCTGCTAATAGCAGCATGGATAAAAATGAGTAAGATTGAACCCTTGCCCTCAGGAATGTACAGTCCAAGTGTAACGAAGGTACACGGGTGAGCTCGCTGTGTGTAAGTGAGGGCATGCACAAGCCGCCTCAGCAGCACACAGAGAAAGCACCTGAGATGCTGAGAGTGGGGACAGGGGAAGAGGTCAGAAAGGTTCTATCAGAAATGATGCCAGGCCTGAGTCTTGGAGAATAAGTAAATGGTATTCAAGTGAAGAAGAAGGGAGAAGGCATGTCAGGCAGAAACAACATGGAGTCAAGAAATCATCAGAATGTATGAGAGGAACTTGAGACGCCTCAGTATTACTGGAGAGTACAATCCAAGGAGTGGAGACATGGCAGATAAAGCTGTGGACACAGTTAGGAAGCGGACTCTAGAGAGCTCTCTGTGACGGGCTGAGAGGTTTGCACTTGTGTTGGGAAACAAGCGGAAGGGTTTTAGGCAAGGGAATGTTGCATTCTCTATAGGTAATTCTATATAAAATGTAGGAATAGATATCCAGAGAAGATGGTGTGGTCAGCAGAATTCTAAAACATGTCTCCCTAATGACTTTTTCCCTTGTATAATCCTCTCTCCTTTGAGTGTGGGTGGAACTTGTAAGTATAATGAGATATCACTCTAGTGACTGTGCCATAGTATATGGTATAGCTGACCTTAAAATAGAGAGATTACCAGGGTAGGCCTAATCTAACCACACAAACATTTTGAAGGCAGAGAGTATTTATCAAGCTAGTGGCAGAAGGGGATATATCAGAGAGAGAGTCAAAGCACAAGATGGATTCCTGTGTTAATTTATTGCTGGGTTGAAAAAGAGGGGGCTAGAGGACAAAGAACGCAGGCAGCCTCTAGAAGCTGAGGGTGACCCCCAGCGGACAGCCAGCAAGGATGTGGAGACCTCAAGAAGCTGAATTCTGCCAACAACCTGAGTGAGCTTAGAAGCAGCCTTCCCCAGAGCCCCGAGGAGGAAATGCAGTCCTGCCCACATACTGATTTCAGCCTGGGCAGAGAATCAAGCATGACATTCTTTTTTATTTTCTTTCTATAATTTATTTAATTTTTATAATTTACATCCAAGCTAGTTACCACATGGTACAACAATCATTTCAGGAATAGATTCCTTAAGCCCCTTACCCATTTAGCCCATCCCCCCCCACAACCCCTCCAGCAACCCTCAGTTTGTTCTCCATATTTATGAGTCTCTTCTGTTTTGTCCCCCTCCTGTTTTTATTTTTTATTTTTTGCTTCCCTTCCCATATGTTCATCTGTTTTGTATCTTAAAGTCCTCATATGAGTGAAGTCATATGATATTTGTCTTTCTCTGACTGACTGATTTCCCTTAGCATAATACCCTCTAGTTCTATCCATGTAGTTACAAATGGCTTCATTCTTTTTGATTGTGGAGTAATACTCCAGTGTGTGTGTGTGTGTGTGTGTGTGTGTGTGTGTGTGTGTGTGTGTATATATATATATATATATATGTATATATGTATATATATATATATATATATATATATATATATATATATACCACATCTTCTTTATCCATCAGTCGATGGGTATTTGGGCTCTTTCCATACTTTGGCTATTGTTGATAGTGCTGCTATAAACATTGGGGTGCCTGTACCCCTTTGATACAGCATACCTGTATCCCTTGGATAAATAACTAGTAGTGCAATTTCTGGGTCATAAGGTAGTTCTATTTTTAATTTTTTGAGGAACCTCCATGCTGTTTTTCAGAGTGGCTGCACCAGTTTGCATTCTCACCACCAGTGCAAAAGAGACCTTCTTTCTCTGCATCCTTGCCAACATCTATTGTTGCCTGAGTTGTTAATGTTAGCCATTCTGACAGGTGTAAGGTGGTATCTCATTATGGTTTTGATTTGTATTTCCCTGATGATGAGTGATGTTGAGCACTTTTTCATGTGCCTGTTCACCATCTGGATGTCTTCTTTGGAGAAATATCTATTCATGTCTTTTGTCCATTTTTTTCACTAGATTATTTGTTTTTTGGGTGTTGAGTTTGATAAGTTCTCTATAGATTTTGGATATTAACCCTTTATCTGCTATGTCGTTTGCAAACATCTTCTCCCATTCTGTCGGTTGCCTTGTAGTTTTGCTGATTGTTTCCTTCACTGTGCAAAAGTTTTTAATTTGATGAGGTCCCAGTAGTTCATTTTTGCTTTGGTTTCTCTTGCCTCCAGAGATGTGTTGAGTAAAAAGTTTCTGCAGCCAAGGTCAAAGAGTTTTATGCCTGCTTTCTCCTCGAGGATTTTGATGGCTTCCTGTCTTGCATTGAGGTCTTTCATCCATTTTGAGTTATTTTTGTGTATTGTGTAAGAAAGTGTTCCAGGTTCGCTCTTCTGCATGTCGCTGTGCAGTTTTCCTAGCACCACTTGCTGAAGAGACTGTCTTTATTCCATTGGATATTCTTTCCTGCTTTGTCAAAGATTAGTTGGCCATACGTGTGTGGGTCCATTTCTGGGTTCTCTATTCTGTTCCATTGATCTGAGTGTCCGTTTTTGTGCTGGGACCATACTGTCCCAGCTTGATGATTACAGCTTTGTGATACATCTTGAAGTCTGGGATTATGATGCCTCCCACTTTGGTTTTCTTTTTCAAGATTGCTTTGGCTATTCGGGTCTTTTCTGGTTCCATACAAATTTTAGGATTGTTTGTTCTAGCTCTGTGAAGAATGCTGGTGTTATTTTGATAGGTATTGCACTGAATATGTAGATTGCTTTGGGTAGTATTGACATTTTAACAATATTTGTTCTTCCTACCCAGGAACATGGAATATTTTTCCATTTTTTTGTATCTTCTTCAATTTCTTTCATAAGCTTTCTATAGTTTTCAGTGTATAGATTTTCCACCTCTCTGGTTAGATTTATTCCTAGGTATTTTATGGTTTTGGGTGTAATTGTAAAAAGCATGACATTCTATACCAGACGTCTCACCTACTACTGAACCGTGACTAATAAGTGGGTGTTCTTTTAAGCCACTAAGTTTGTGGTAATTTATTATACGACAATAACAAGCTAATATATAGGGTGATGGTGTGACCCCAGGTTAAGAAAACTTTTAGAATATTCCAGACTTGAGGGAAGAGAGCTGTATCAGAGGCAATGCAGTGAACAGGAGGGGTAAGAAACCAGGAATTTTAAGGAAATAGAATTATGTAAACTTTGAAGATAAGATGGTAATGGTTAGTGGGAATGAGGAGCCCTGAATAATAACCCATTTCTAGGTTAGCTAACTCGGTAAAGGATGGTGCCATTAACATATAAAAGGATAGCAAGAGGAGACCACAAGGGACCACAAGGAGATGGTGAACTCAGTTTAGTGGGGATGTCTAGTAAATAGTTGGGTACCTTGGGGAAGAGGACCATGCTATAGATATAGATAAGGATAAAGAGAAAGGCAACCTAATACTTACTTAGGACTTACCCTATACCAAGAATTTCCCTAAAATGTGCTAGAGATTATGCATTTAATCCTCAAACAATCTAGGAGGAGGAAGGTAGGAATTATTATTAAACTTATAATGTAATGAGGTAAAAAAGCCTCAGAGTGATTAAGTAATCTTTCCAAGATCACACACATACCAAGTGGAAGAATTTGAATTCAAGCCTGATTAATTTGACTCTAGATCTCATTCTTTTAACATTTCTCTATTACACTTTTCTAGAGATGTGAAAGACACCAAAAGTATTAGAGCTATGACACATACTATATCAATCAGAGAACAATAACAAAAAAAAGTATTGGGAATGGCAATGTCTCTGCCCCTGAACACTCCTCTTTTATAATTGAGCACGAGCTCTAGGATAACTAGGAGCACAAAGGAGGCTACTTCCTCCCTGCATGGAAAATTTGAAATTCTTAATGTGAGCTGATAACGTGGAGAACGTTGAGTCTCAAAGGAACCAGTGTTAATATATTGACAAAGGATGTAAACATAGGCTCAATAATTTCTTCCCTCAGGAGCCTGGTCAAACTTTGATGCTAAATGAGCCTTGTTTTCCAAGCTTCTAAACAAGTTGCTGAGATCCATGGAGAATAAGATAAATTCACAATATTAGCCGGCTGATGATTTGGAGACATAAAGTTGATGCATTTGCCTTGCCCCAAAGACATTTTATGCAAATCCACAAGCAAGGGATATTGGCTTCTCCATTTTCAGAGGCTTTGTCTCCTTCAGGAAAGTGAAAGGAAAACACTTAGGTTTCTAGCAGTAGTGAGGTCTCCAGGCAGAAGGAAGTTGGGCAGCTGAGTCTTTCTGTTCTCATGTTTTCATTCTCACAGCTGCAGCAGTAAAGAGGTGTGGGGAGACCACCTGTCCTTCCTGAACAATTTATTGTGATTTTGAGGTAAGACCAGATGAAGGGAATGGGTAGGAGACGTTCAGGACGATAGGGGAATTCAAATTCCTCCAGTTACTATGTGTGTGATCTTGGACAAGTTACTTAACCTCTCTGAGCCTTTTTACCTCTTAGCACTTTCATTAAGCCAGGTACTGAGTTTCTGAAAGGTAAAAGGGAGAAAGTGGGTTGAACAGTGCATGCAGTGGGTATCATAGTGACTTTACTGTCTCAGAGCCTCAAGAATTTTCATAGGAAGTGGTCCCACGTCCAACTGTCGCCTCCTTTGTTCTCTGTCTGTATGGCCTTGACCAGCCTATTCATCTCGTCAAGATACTGCTTTCACATGTGACCATCACTTCATCCTGGTTTGTGTCAGCCCAGGGGAGGTTAGGAGTTATGGGTGAGATCTGAAAACATGGAAGAAAAGGACAAATGAGAAAAGAAAAGTTAAAGGTGGAGAATCCTTGCCCTGGCTCTTCTTCCAGGGTGCTGTCACTACAGCCAGACTCAAGCTCCCGTAGAACAAAGCCTTATTCTAGAAACAAAGGATCTGAATCCTCTCCTGATGTGACACCCCTCTCCTTTTCTCACAGATCACACCCTGGCAGGTAATGGCTATGGAAAATGACTCTTCAGTGACAGAGTTCATCCTGGTAGGATTTACAGACCGACCTCAGCTCCAGTTACCCCTTTTCTTTCTCTTTTTACTGAACTATGTGGTCACTATGGTAGGAAATTTGAGCCTAGTTAATCTAATATGCCTGAATTCTCACCTGCACACTCCCATGTACTTTTTCATCTTCAACTTATCCTTCATAGATTTCTGCCACTCTTTGGTCATTACCCCTAAAATGCTGATGAGCTTTGTCTCAGAGAAGAACATCATTTCCTTTACAGAATGCATGACTCAGCTGTTTTTCTTCTGTTTCTTTGTGCATTCTGAGTGCTATGTGTTGACAGCCATGGCCTATGATCGCTATGTGGCCATCTGTAAACCTCTGGTATACACGGTCACCATGTCCCCTCAGGTCTGTTCTCTGCTCATGTTTGGTTCTTACGTGATGGGGTTTGCTGGTGCCATGATCCACACAGGGGACATGGTCAGATTGTCCTTTTGTGATTCTAACATCATCAACCATTACATGTGTGACATCTTCCCCCTCCTCCAGCTCTCCTGCAGTGGCACCTATGCCAGTGAGTTGCTGAATTCCATTATTGTGAGCACAGTTGTCATAATATCCGGCTTCATTATTTTCATTTCTTATGCTTTGGTCCTGTCCAATGTCCTCCGTGTCTCATCAGCTCAGGGTTTGCCCAAAGCCTTCAGCACCTGTGGCTCCCACATAGTAACTGTGGGTCTGTTCTATGGGTCTGGGTTGTTCACACATCTCAAGACCTCTCCTTCTGATTCTGTGGACCAGGGGAAGTTCTTCTCAGTATTTTACACCAATGTAATACCCATGTTGAACCCCCTCATCTATAGTCTAAGGAACAAGGATGTCAAATGTGCTCTGAAAAAAACCCTGAAGAGAATTGCAAACTAAGCAGAATCAATGTTTCTGAGTTGTTGGTGTGTGTTGTTTCTGAGTTGTTGTTGTTGTGTGTGTGTGTGTGTGTGTGTGTGTGTGTGTGTGTGTGTGCGCACATGTCCTCATAATTTTTTTCAGAACAAGTTTTTTTGTTTTAAATACTTAATCCTCTGTAAACATGTCAATTAAACGTGCAAACATTATTGAATTTCATGGTTACTCTCAGTCCCATACTGACTTGAACTTTATTCTTAACATCATGTTCTAAGACTCAGCCCAATCCATACTTCCTTTTTAAACCACCTCCCACTTTGCTTCTTTCTATGTACTTTTCATATATAAGCAAACATTATAGCGGTATGCTCTCTGATTAGGTCACCCCTCTTTGTTTTCCCTAAAAACAATTGCATATGGCCCTTCTGTTTTTCAGCATTTGGGGAATGTTTACTGTGTAAGTTATAAATTTCCCTGAATTTCAGAGTTCTTTTTATCCTGGTTTCTATACTGGATTTCCTAACCCACAGAGGAGATAGAAAAAGATTCCTTGTTGAGCTTTTGGTTTTTAAAAATGTTTATTCCTGAGGATGGCTAAGAATGGTCTAGGCTCACCAACCTTCCCACCTTCTTCAAACCCACCAGTGATAAAAATTACAGACATTTCTTTAGAAACATGGGTATGTTTCATAACATTGAGAAAATGGTTTGATATAATAGAGAGAAGGTTGCCACTGCCCTGGCTGCTGATCAGCTTTTTTCTCCTAATATTTTCATAATTCTTAAAAAATATTTTGACCATAATGAATGAAACAGAATTCATAGCTTAAGGAGTGTCCTTGGCCACAAAATAAAGTGTCAGGTTCAACATGAGGCTTCTCTGCCCAGATGCACAAAAAGAATTCCCCTTTGCAAAGGTTGGAAGCCTTTCTTATTCTGTTCAAGACCTACAAACAAGAATGAGCAGACCCTTCCCATGGAGGGCTTCATGCTTTCAATTTGTAACTTTCACTTTGGAGGAGACAGAATTAACATTTATGGAGTTCTTAAAAGGAGTTGTCTCTTTTCAAATGCTATCATAATCCAAGTCTTAATGCCCTGTTTTATAGATGGAGAAACTGAGATTCAGAGATTCAGTTCAATTAGTTCAGAGCAGAGCCCAGACTTCCACCTAAGTCATCTAACAACAAACCCTGTATTCTTTCCATATTATCATTTTGCCTCTCAGGGTGGAATTGAAGGAGAAAAATAGGAAGTATAAGAAAAGGGAGATGAAAATCTGGAGAATTATTTTAGAATCAGCTAGAAAGGGTAGGAATGACAGACACCCTTAGCCAAAAATCCCTATAGTGGAAGAATGATCCATTAAGGCTTTAACACCAAGCTGGAGAAATGCTTATGCTTCTAGAAATATTTAATATGAATTTTTATGATTTTATAGCATAATACTGATGAGGCATGACTGAATCTCTGTAAATACTTTCAAAATGAGACAACTAATTACAATAGTTTACATTTGAAAAAAGGGGAAAATGTAGTGTTTTCATACTACAAAATATCAAAAATTGAGCTCTACCAAATTTCTTGTTTTGTGTGAATACAGAGATACAATACTAATTTATTTTCCTTAATGATTCTCAGTGGGGCCAAAGAAAGACACTCCATACATGCTATATCAGTGACTATGGTATGCTCAACAAAGTTTCAGTAATATCTGTGAGATACTTATGCTTAGTCAAAGGGATTGCAAGTATTAGCTTATAAGTACCACAAAAAAAAAGAAAGAAAAAAAAGAATAAGTATGACATATGTTAATACCAGTTAGAAACTGAGAAAAATGAACCTAATTAACTTAAGTTGATTTAATCTGACTTGTTATAATAGCATTGGATATAAGATTTATAAATATAGATGATATAGATAGATACAGATATAGATATATAGATATAGATATATCAGACTGTCATGATTTTGTTTATATCTCTGTCTAATCAAATAGAATTTGACCACCTAATCTTCTTTCTTTCTCCTATGCATGGTTAGACTAAAATCTGGCAAAATAAATATTTATGTAATTAAATTTACATAGCTCTCTGATATGAATTTTTCTCTAAGGCAAATTAAAAGTTTATGTTAATAAAAACTTTAATTTTTTTTCCATAAAATTAGTTTTCTCTAAACCCATGGCTATAAATCTTCAAGACCAAAAAAAAAAGAGTCTGGTTTGATACAATGGAAAGAAATGCCATTCTTTCTGTTATAACACACGCGTCTTTCAAATTGGCTGATGTTCTAGGTAACCAGCACTCCCCACTTGCAAAATAACTTGTTTCTTCTGAAGTACTTGGAGCTCCTTTGAAACAAAAAAAGGAACTGTTTCATTGGATTACAGCACAAATTAGGAAAAGCATGCAATTTTACCTTCAGAAAAAAATGAAATAGGGTTTTGTTGTACTATTTATTATATATGTGAAATTTAAAACCTGTCTCCAAAATGCAACCTATGTCTATGTCAGTAGGAGCTAACAAAAGCAAGTGAATAAATTAGCTGTGTATGCAAAGTGGCTGTGGAATTTTTATATCACGAAAATTCATCATGGTAGATAAAATTTTGTCTCAGGGTGGCAGCAGAAACACAGTATGGACATCTGTGCTGTTTTTCACAGTCCTCAGGCCTGGCTTGAACCATGGTAAAAATTGATTGCATTTTAGTGTCCTCATTAGGACTGGCAGTTACCTTGCCCTAAATCCTAGGCTATTCGAATGCTAGGTATCAGATACCACACCAGGAAAGCAATGTCATTATTGGCTTTACCAGCAATGAGTCCTCTTTCATGTAACACCAACCTCATTTGCTACAGTAATGGGTTTTTGCCACTAAAAGCTATTAGAGGTAAGTTACATACAAATTTTGCTTCTATTCAAAACTGTAAGTTATTCTGGGGTGCCTGGTTGGCTCAGTTCATTAAGCGTCCGACTTTGGCTCAGGTCATGATCTTGCAGTTTGTGGG
Organism: Prionailurus viverrinus; assembly: GCF_022837055.1. Lineage (NCBI taxonomy): Eukaryota > Metazoa > Chordata > Mammalia > Carnivora > Felidae > Prionailurus > Prionailurus viverrinus. The sequence continues at coordinate 21,600,709 of NC_062570.1, forward strand.
TTCAAGCCCTGCGTCATGCTCTGTGCTGATAGTTCAGAGCCTGGAGCCTGCTCTGGATTCTGTGTCTCCCTTGCTCTCTGCCCCTCCCCCGGTTGTGCTCTATCTCTCTCCCTCTCTCTCAAAAACAACTAAGCATTAAAAAAATATTTTTAAACTATAGAGAAGACAGGATTGAAAGGACTTAGTTTACCTAGATTATCTAATTTAGGCTACATCCAAACCATATTCTCAGGATATTTGGTGATAATATCATCATGGCAAGTTGATACCAGGCTAAATTCAACATAATGTTAATTTCACTCACTATGGACTCTGGAACCTACAACATTTGTTTAGGATTAAAAGTAGAATAAAAGAGAATTAATCAATAAGACAGCATGTGCCAGATAATGCTCATTGTCTTTCAGCTCTATACTCTTCTCTCTCCTGTGTATCTCCAAGGTTAGAAACCTGCTGCCTGCATATCAGAAACACTCCCACAATCTTTTTTTTTAATGTTTATTTATTTTTGAGAGATAGAGACATCATGAGCAGGAGAGGGCAGAGAGACAGAGGAGGCCCAGAATATGAAGCAGGCTCAAGGCTCTGAGCTGTCAGCACAGAGGCCGACGTGGAGCTCGAAACCACGAGCCGTGAGATCATGACCTGGGCTGAAGTCGGACGCTCAACCAACTGAGCCACCCAGGTGCCCACTCCCACAATCTTGATACAGCAATGAATAATTTGTCCCTTGTCTTTTAAGAGCTTAAAGTCTATACTAGAGTCTGACAAGCAGTTTTACACTTACAGTGAGGACAACAGGTACAATAGTGCCCAGCCATATGAAGTTGGTTTAGGAGGCTGGAAGATTTAATAGAGAAAGTAATGTTTAAAAGAAAACAGAGGAAGGACATGAGTTAACTGAACAAAGACAGAAATGAGCATTGTCTGATGAGAAGCCGGGTGGGAGCGTGGCAGGGAGGATGTATTCTAGAAGAACAGTATGAGGAAAGGGCCAAAGGTGATAGAGCATGACGCATTCCAGGAGGAGCCCAAGCATGCAAATGGAAGCGTACGTGGTGATTACAAATTAGGGCTGTAAAGAAATACAGCAAAATGTTAAATAGTGGCTGATTCTGGGTGATGTCTGAGGTGTGGCCTGGGATCTACAGTGAGGATTTAGTCAATCCAAGCAGAGGCTGGAATGTCATCAGGTTTCCAAGACTAAGGCTGGGCACTAATAGAGGAGCTGGGGGAGGTTGCAACAGGCCAAGGAGGATGCATATGCCCACCAAATACTGAGTTTAGGAATGCAAGCTAAGGCCCCTGAGAGATGGGCATAGGTATCCATATTGCCCATCTTGGTTATTTTCAGCTCAAACATGAATATGGATGAACCAACAGAACACAAACCTCAGAACTTGAGACTGTATATAACTGGGTCAGCATGGAGAGACTCCTTCCTCTCCAAGGTCACCAGCCTGAGAAATTCTTGTTGTGTACTCCTTAGCTCTGTTATTTAGAAATAGGACACTAAGAGAATTCACTGTTCTGACCTTTCTTGCAGGGATGACTCTCCTAAATTGCCTAAAGTAATAGTGGTTATCCTCTTGAGTTATTCATCCAGTCATTCCACAAAAATTTTTTTGAATACCTATCATAGTAGGTGCTGTGCTTGGGATATAATATAGAATAAAACAGAGTCCCCTACATTTGTGGAACTCACTCATACTGTGGTATAGAATGGTGGCTATGACCAGGTAGAAAAAATGTCCGATTTCCCTCAGTTTTGAGATGAAATATCAAACAGAGCAATAGGTTAAAAAATGTGGTTAAGAGAAATCAACCCAGAAGGGTGCCTGTACTCAGGTTAAGCATTCACCTCTTTGATTTAGGCTCAGGTCATGATCTCACAGTTTGTGAGATTGAGCCTCACATTGCAGAGCCTGTTTGGGATTCTCTCTCTCTCCCTCTCTTTCTGTCCCTCCCCTGTTTGTGCTCTCTCTCTTTCTCTCTCTCTCTCTCTCTCTCTCTCTCTCTCTCTCTCTCTCCCTCAAAATAAATGAATAAACTTAAAAAAAGAGAAATAAAGAAAAATCAACCCATGAAGAGAATAATGTGTGCAGCTGTGCATTTGAGTTCACTCAGAGGAAAATGACCCTTTTTCATTTGTGATTAATACTGTTCCTTTCTTTTCTTTCTTCAAATTTTTATTTAAATTACAGTTAGTTAACATGTAGTGTAATATTAGTTTCAGGTATAGAATTTAGTGTTTCATCACTTGTATACAACACCCAGTGCTCATCACAACAAATGCCCTCCTTAATACCCATCACTCACCTACCCTCATCCCCTGCCCACCTCCCCTCCAGCAACCCTCAGTTTGTTCTCTATAGTTAAGAATCTGTTTCCTGGTTTGCCTCTCTTTCTTCCCCCTACTAAATTCCACATATGAGTGAAATCGTATGGTATTTGTCTTTCTCTGACTGACTTGTTTCACTTAGCATAATACTTTCTAGCTCTATCCACATCATTGCAAATGATAAGATTTCATTCTTTATGATGGTGAGTAATATTCCACTGTGTGTGTATATATATATATATATATATATACATATACATATACGTATATGTATATATATATATACATACATACACACACACTACCTCTTCTTTATCCACTCATCAGTCAATGAATATTTGGGCTCTTTCCATAATTTGGCTCTTATTGATAATGCTGCTATACACATTGGGGTACATGTGCCCCTTTGAATCTGTATTTTTGTATCCTTTGGATAAATACCTAGTAGTGCAATTGCTGGGTTGTAGAGTAGTTCTATTTTTAACTTCTTGAGGAACCCTGATGCTATTTTCCAGAGTGGCTATACCAGTTTGCATTTCCACCAACAGTGTAAGAGAGTTCCCCTTTCTCTTCATCCTCACCAACATCTGTTGTTTCCTGAGTTGTTAATTTTAGCCATTCCGACTGATGTGAAATGACATCTCATTGTAGTTTTGATTTAATACAGTCCTTTTTTAATGGAGAGAATTTTTTTTTGTATATTACCCAATCTTTCCCAAATATCATCTGTTTACAATTGTGATCAGCAAAAGAAAACCACCAGATGGTTGATTTCATTATGAAAGCAATGATAATGGATGTTTGCCCTATGGAATTTGTGGTGGGATTTACCCTGACTCAGAGTCTCCTCATGACCATAGAAGAAAGTAAAACTCAGCTAATATCACCAAGAATACCTGCCTAGAAGAAAATTTTGATCTTCAGCCGTTTCTTTTATTTTTAAGATTTTAAAAAATTTAAATCCAAGTTAGTTAACATATAGTTAATAATGGTTTCAGGAGAAGAATTTAGCGATTCATCATTTACATATAACACCCAGGGCTCATCCCAACAAGTGCCCTCCTTAATGCTCAGCACCCATTTAGCCCATCCCCCCACCAATATCCCTCCAGTAACCTTCAATTTGTTCTCTGTATCTAGGAGTCTCTATGGTTTGCCTCCCTCTGTTTTTATCTTATTTTTCCTTCCCTTCCTCTATGTTCATCTGTTTTGTTTCTTAAATTCCACATATGAGTGAAATCACGTTTGTCTTTCTCTGACTGACTTATTTCGCTTAGCATAATACACTTTAGTTCCATCCATGTTGTTGCAAATGGCAAGACTTCATTCTTTTTGATCGCCAAGTAGTGATCTATCGTATGTATATACCACATCTTTATCCATTCATCAGCTGATAGACATTTGTTCTAGCCACTGTTTCTAAAACTTTCTCTCCTAAGTAGGATGGACAGAGTTGGAAGCAAAAACAAAAACCCAATAGTTTTAAGTTTGTTTAGTTGGTTGAAAGAACACGGATTTTGAGAAAATTTTCAGGATCTAGAGCTAGACATATATGTTTAAGACTTGACATCAAAGGCACAATCCATAAAAGGAAAAGCTTGTAAATTTAACCTCACCAAAATTAAATGTTTTAGTTCTGTCAAAGATTCTAGTAAGAGGATAAAAAGAGAAGATACAGAAGAGGGAGATATTTGCAAGCATATATCTGACAGAGAACTATTATCAAGAATATATAAAGAACTCTCAAATCTCAACAGTTAAAAAAAATAAAGGGGCACCTGGGTGACTCAGTCGGTTAAGTGTCCAACTTTGACTCAGGTCATGATCTTACGGTTCGTGGGTTCAAGACCCACGTCAGGCTCTTTGCTAACAACTCAGAGCCTGGAGCCTGTTTCAGATTCTGTCTGCTATTCCCCTGCGCACTCTCTCTCTCTCTCTCTCAAACATAACATAAAACATTAAAAAAATTTTTTTAAAAGAAAAGAGCAGTAAGTTAGAAAAAGACATGAACAAACATGTTACTGAAGAGGGCAGGCAGATGACAAATAAACACATGAAAAGATATTCAATATCATTAGGGAAACACAATTAAAACCACAATGAAATAACACTGCAAATCTCTCAGAATGGCTAAAATAAAAAAATAGTGACAGTACCAAATGCTGGCAATGATATAGAAAAACTGAATCACTCAAAAATCACTGCTGGGAATGTAAAATGTTACAATCTCTCTGGTAGAGTTTTCAGTTACTTAGCAATTGCACTCTGGAACATACATCTCCAAGCAAGGAAAATTTATTCTCACACAAAAACTATACACAAATCTTCATAGCAGCTCTATTTGTAATAGCCCAAAACTGGAAACAACCCCAATATCCTTCAGTAGGTTAATGATTAAACTGCGTATGTCTGGATATCATGTTTTCACTCTTATCTGGATCCTGAGAAACTTAATAGAAGACCATGGGGGAGGGGAAGGAGAAAAAAAAAGGGAGGGAGCCAAACCATAAGAGACTCTTAAAAAATGAGAACAATCTGAGGGTTGATGGGGTGGGAGGGAGGGAAGGGTGGGTGATATTGAGGAGGGCACCTGTTGGGATGAGCACTGGGTGTTGTATGGAAACCAGTTTGGCAATAAATTTCATATTAAAAAGTAAATAAACTGCATATGTCTGTCCACATCATGGAATACTATTCAGTAATAAAGAAGGAATGAACTATAGGCACATGCAACAACCTAGGTGAATTTCAAGGAAATTATACTGAGTCATGGACTATATTATTCCATTTATATAATATTAATTAAATGAAATAATTTTAGTGTTAGAGAGTAGATTATTTGTTGCCAATGTTTAAAGATGAAAGTGAAGTTTAAGGAGGGAGATGGATGTGATTAGAAAAAGACATGAGAGGTCTTTACGGTGAAACCGTTCTATATCTTGACTGTGATAGGTGACTACACAAGCCTACACATGTGATAAAGTTGTATATAACTAAACACACATACACACACACACACATACACACACAAATGAGAAAAAGTAAAACTGGGAAAATCTAAATAAAACCAATAGATTATATGAGTATCAATAATAGTTGAGATTTTATACTATAGTCTTAAAATGTTGCCATTGAGGGAAACTGAATAAAAGATACACAGTATTTCTCTGCATTTTTATAACTTCATGTGAATCTACAATTAAAATCAAAATTAAATTTTAGTTTTTTAAAAAAGATAAAGAGGGCCCCTGGGTGGCTCAGTTAGTTAAGCATCTGACTTCAGTGTATCCTTAATACATATTGTTTTGGGGCATCGTATGTGCATTCTATTCCTACCTACATGAATTTCCCCCACCAATAGAGCCACCCAACATACCAAGGGATTCCCAAGATTCAAACTGGGCCCACTAGAAATATATGTGTTAAATGCATATTTTGTCCCACATCAGTTCAGATTGATGAAAATTAAGTTATAGTCAAGCAGTTTAGGCTCAATATGTAGAAGCAAAAAATTGATCAAATATCCCTAATCTCTGTACATTTGTATTCTCTTTGGATGAATGAGTCATCCACACCCAACACAGCCCAAATCCACCTTTCTTCCCCACCTCCTTCCACTACTTCTGTATCCAGATATCTATTTTAGCTCTTCTGCATCTGAACTACCCTCCAGAAACTTTTCTTCAATTCTCTTCATCCCCAAAAGCATCTACATTCTTCCTTTCCAGGAAGCATTCATTTGATTGGGACTTCTGCCAGCTTTATAGCAACTAAAGCTTCATAAAATCCTAGGCATAACGGTAAAAAGGAAGACCAAGGCTGCAAAATATTCAGTTTCTGAACTTACTAAAGATTTAGGAACTCTATCATCTACATAGTCTGAAAGAGAGGGAGAGAAAGAGAAACAGAGAGAGAGAGAGAGAGAGAGAGAGAGGAAGGAAGGAAGGAAGGAAAGAAAGTGTACATATATTTTAACATGGTATGGAGAATATGTTTATAATCTGATTCACTCAGACTTTTATTGTTGTTGCTCTTGTTATTTAGATGAAACCTACAATTTCATCCAAAACTCAATGAAGATTCTGCTATATACTAAAGGTAGTAAAATAAATACTTTTTAAAAAGGAGTCCAGATAAGCCTAACAGAGGTTCATAGTGTCTGATGAAGTGGTGGGCTTCACTAATTAATGGTGAAATTACCTGTCTTGGGTCTGGATTTATTTGTTCGGATGTATGCTCCATGGTGTAGTGCTGTATCCCCAGTGCCAAATGCAGGGCCCAGTACATTATAGATGCTCATTTAAATGTTTCTTACATCAATATGTGCAAAAGGAAAAAAGCAATGGGAGTGGCCACCATCCAGAGCAGCAGATGTGTGTGGGAAGTGGGGAAATGGGGGATGAAGGCAGTAGAATTCTATGTCAGGAGCTGGTAACAGAGCTTCAGAGAATGTGTCTGTACTCCCATGGACTATTCTCTGAGCTCTGGCGAGAGGGGCAACAGACAAATGTGACAGAAACTCGGGGGCACAAGCAGCTGTTCTTTTCCTTAGAGAAGAACAAAAAGAGCAACATATCCTCTGATTAGTAAAGAGGGAGGTGGCAGGAGAGAGTAGTGTGCTGCCAGTGAGATGTCTGGTTCTTGAGCACAGCAAGATCTTTCTGGAGACTCCCAGAAATTCTTTTTTTTTTAAGTTTATTTATTTATTTGAAGAGCGAAAAGGAGGGAAGGAGAGAATCCCAAGCAAACTCTGTGCTGTCAGTGCAGAGCCTGACCTGGAGCTTGATCTTATGAACCCTGAGATCATATCTGAGCCAAAATCAAGAGTTAGATACTTAACCAACTGAGCTACCCAGGTCCCCCTCCCAGAAATTCTTGGGGGAATTTCATAAGACCTGAATTCTTACATTAGTTAGTGGAAGTACAAGCAGGTGAAAATTATCTATTTTAATATATCATTAATAGTTTTTAAATCTTAGAATTAGAGGTCTTCTAGTGCAACCACCCCTATCTGTGGTGAAATAGCTTTTCAGACGTTTCATTCAGCTTCTCAGATATTTGTAGCCATGGTCACTTGAAGGAAGAGCCGTCTCCAGCACCACAGATTATCAATGTCATGGATCCAACAAAAGTATTTTCCCCAGGCTCTGTTGAATGGGCACCATCACCTGGAAAGCCACAAACTTTTCAAAATGTTATAAACAAGCAAAACAAAAATTGCTTTTAATTCACAAAATATTAAATTCCTATAGGGATAAGTATTATATTTAAGAAGTGTACAATACTCTTCTTACCCGCTAGACATCAATTAACTTTGAAGGGAGACAAATCTTCTAGTCACATTGTTATTAGAGGACTAGTACAAACAGTATTTTGAAGCATCTACATTTGTTCAGCAAAAAGTTCTGTGAATTTTAATTACAATCGTTATAAAATCCTTATGTGATTTTTAAGTACAGAAGAAACTATTAAAAAGAAAGAAAACCCCAGAAAAGAAAGAAAATGGAATGGAGACAGAACTCACAAGAGAAATTTTAAACGCTAAACCAGGCAGTTCATGGAAACAGCCACCAGGCTGTGCTGGTGATTCAATGATGTCATTTAAACAAGCAAAAAAAAAAAAAAAAAAAAAAAAAGAATTTTACTTATAATTTATATTTTACATTTTTCTTAGGCCTCTAAATCTATTGCCATGGATTTTACATAACTCTAAATAAAAATTTCAACTCATTATTAAAACACATAAACTTTTAAAAAAGATGTTCTTGAGGGAAAAATTTAAACAGATTGAATATATTCAATTTTTAAAACTTACTGGGCACTTACAATGTCGTGTGATGAGGAGAGAATGGATAAGACATGGCGATCACACTATAAATAATATACACAAATATAAACAAAATGGTTCAGTAGAATGTTAGCTGCAAGCATCATTTTCGTTATTTTGCTTACTGCTCGATCCCCAACACCTAGAATATAATGCAAGTACAAAAAGAAATAGCTGTTGAGTAAATGAAAGATTTAATGAATCAATGATTATATAACAGATGTTTGTAGAAAGTGCTATGGATATAAAAATTAGTTATTGTATTCTCTAGTTTTAAATGCTTACCAATATAACATATGGTCCAATTTTATTCCTGTAAAACAGTGTTTTAACTATCTTAAGAGCATTTGATGAAAATTTAAATTTTGCAAATCCCTAAGATATACCACAAAGGGATAGCCTCATTTGCTATTCTCTAGAATAAATGGTGTCAAGAAGATAAATTCTATCTTTTGTGTAATAGCACCAGAATTTTTTGTATCACTAAATTGCATTACAAAGTTATTTGTCCTTATTTTAATTTTAATATACAAAATTATATGGCAATAAATCTTTTTTTTTAACCAAACACAATGTCCCTGAAAATTCTGACATATTCCCAGACTGAAGTTGATCTACCCCTAATCTTGTGAGAGTTATTGAAAATGAACCAAGGTTAAATGTTCCATTGTAACTGCTTTCTTCATCTGGTTCTGGAGACAAACTTTTTAAGGATATGTGCGAGTGACCATTTTTGAATCTAAACCAACACAGACTGTATCTCACTTACAGGATAAGTGTCTACCCTCTCTTCCATGTTAATTTGCAACCATTTCTCCAGATTGTCACTTTCTCTTCTCCTCTCATGTTTCTATATATATATTTCATATTCCTATTTCTTTCCATTTCTTCCTAGAAAGCAATGTGTATTAGTGCAAAAAAGCACTGGCGTTAGAGCCAGATAAAGTAGGGTTTAAAAATAGGATCTGCCAAAAATCATGATTACCTCCATAGATGCAGAAAAAGCATTTGGCAAAATACAACATCCATTTATGATTAAAACTTTCAACGTGGTAGATAGAGAGGGAATGTACCTCAAAATAATAAAGTCCATAGATGACACACCCACAGCTAGCATCATACTCAACGGTGAAAAGCTGAAAGCTTTTCCTCTAAGATCACAAAGAAGACAGGATTCCCACACTGACCACTTTTATTCACATAGAATTGGAAGTCCTAGCCAAATCAATCAGGAAAGAAAAAGAAATAAAATACATTCAAATTAGAATGGAAGAAGTAAGGGGTGCCTGGGTGGCTCAGTTGGTTAAGAATCTGACTTCAGCTCAGGTCATGATCTTGCCATCCATGAGTTTGAGCCCCACGTCTGACTCTGTGCTGACAGCTTAGAGCCTGGAGCTGGCTTCAGATTCTGTGTCTCCCTGTCTCTCTGCCCCTCCTCTGCTTGAGCCATCTCTCTCTCTCTCTCTCTCTCTCTCTCTCTCTCAAAAATAAATAAACGTTAAAAATTTTTGAATAAAAAACAGAAAGGAAGAAGTCAAACTGTCACTATTTGCTGATGATATAATACTATACATAGAAAAGCCAAACACTACACACACACACACACACACACACACACACACCCTGTAAGCATTAATAAATGAGTTCAGTAAAGTTGTAGGATACAAAGTCAATATACAGAAATAAGTTGTGTTTCTATACACTAATAACTAAGTATCAGAAAGAGAAATTAAGAAAACAATGCCATTTGCAATTGCATCAAAAAAGAATGAAAGACCTAGAAATAAATTTAACCAGGAGGTAAAAGACACTGAAAACTGTAAGACATTGATGAAAGAAATTGAAGAAGACACAAATAAATAGAAAGATATTCCATGCTCATGTAATGGAAGAATTAATATAGTCAAAATGTTCATAATTCCCAAATATATCTAAATATTTAATGCATTTCCTGTCAAAATTTGAATGGCGTTTTTCACAGATTCAGAACAAACATTCTAAAATTTGTATGGAACCGCAAAAGATCCCAAGTAGCCAAGGCAATCTCGAGAAAGATTAATAAGCCAGAGACATCATGTTCTGTGAATTTAAATAGTATTACAAAGCTATAGTAATGGAACTAGTAGGATATTAGGTTAAAAACAGACACAGTGATCAGTGGAACAGAATAGAGAGCCCAGAAGTAAGCCCATGCACATATGCTCAATTAATTACAACAAAGAAGCCAATAATGTACAATGGGCAAAGGACAGTCTCTTCAATAATTGGTGTTGGGAAAACTGGACAACAACATGGAAAAGAATGCAACTGAACCACCGTCTTCTACCATGCACACAAATTAACTCAAAATGCATGGAAGGTTTGAAATCATAAACTCCTAGAATAAAACGTGGGCAGTAAGCTCCTTGACATCAGTCTTGGTGACAATTTTGGGGGCTTGACAGCAAAAGCAAAGCAACAAAAGCAAAAATAAACAAGTGGGACTACATCAAACTTAAAAACTTCTGCCCAGCAAAGAAAATGATCAACAAAATGAAAGGACAGCCTACTGAATGGGAGAAAATATTTGCAAATCATCTATCTGATAAGGGATTAATATCCAAAATATATAAAGGACTTGGGGTGCCTAGGTGGCTCAGTTTGTTGAGCATCTAATTCTTGATTTTGGCTTAGGTCATGATTCTGGGGTTGTGGGATCAAGACCCATACTGGGCTCCATGCTAAGCATGGAGCCTGCTTAAGATTCTCTCTCTCTCCCTCTGCCCCTCCCCCCCACCAGCACACCCTCTCTCTCTCTAAAACAAAACAAAACAAAACAAAACAAAACAGAACCCTACAACTCAGTAGCAAAAAAAAAAAAATCAGACTGAAAAGGGGGCAGAGGATCTGACTGAATAGACATTTTCCAAAGAAGACATACAGATGGCCAACTGGCATATGAAAAGATGCCTAACATCACTAATCATGAGGGAGATGCAAATCAAAGCCGTGGTGAAATATCACCTCACACCTGTTAGGATGGCTATTATCAAAAAGACAAGATAACAAGTGTTGGCAAGGATATGGAGAAGAGGGAACCCTTGTGCAGTGTTGGTGGGAATGTAAATTGATGCAGCCACTGTGGAAAACAGCATGGAGGTTTCTCAAAAAATTAAAAATAGAACTACCATAAGATCCAGGAATTGTACTTCTGGATATTTATTCAAAGAAAACAGAAACACTTACTTGAAAAGATATATGAACTTGAATGTTCATTGCAGTATTATTTACAATAGCCAAGATATGGAAACAATCTATATGTCCATCAACAGATGAATGAATTTAAAAACTGTGATATTGTATGTATTTTTAACATATCTTACATGGTTTTATATATATACATACACCATGGAATAAATATACGGAATATATATATCATATAACATGATATATATCATATTTTACATGGATATATATACACACATATATATGTATATGTACATACACACACACACACGTATATCTACCTTGGAATATTATTAAGCCATAAAAAAGAATGAAATCTTGCCATTGATGACAACATAGATAGATCCTGAGGGCATTATATAAAGTGATACAAGTCAAAGAGAGAGAGACAAATACCATATAATCACACTTATATGTGATATCTTAAAAAAAATTCACAGATACAGACAGAGAACATATTAGTGGTAGCCAGAAGTGAGAGGAAGTTGGGCAATATGAGTAAAGGAGTTGAAAGGTACAAACTTCCAGTTACAAAATAGATAAGCCATGAGGATATAATGTACAGCATGGTGACTGTAGTTAATAATAGGGTATTGCATGTTTTAAACTTGCTGAGAGAGTTAATCTTAAAAGTTCTTATTATAAGAAAAAAATTCTGTAACTATATATGGTGACAGCTGTTAACTAGACTTATTGTGGTGGTCATTTTGTAACATACACAGATACTGAATCATGGTGTACACCTGAAAATAATATAATATATGTCAGTTACACCTCAACTTAAAAAAATAAGATCTGCCACATTCTGGTGATGTTCAGGAGATTTCTTTAACTCTGAAACAGTTTATTCCTCTGTAAAAGATGATAGTCAAGGGAATACACATTATTTCTACCTTCTAAGAGGCTAAAGACAAATGGGAATTGCGTAGAAAGGTATTCAGTCATTCCTAGGAAGTTCCTTTGCCACATCTGTTTCCTTTATGGAAGAGGAAAAAAGGATCTTGTATGTGCTAGGGAGCTATATTTGCACAGTTAAGAAAACAAAGAAATTTCATGCTATAGACAGCCCTTGGTCCTTAACTAAAGACAATATGCTTTGTTTTTTGCTCTTACAATTATGGGTCCCAGAATTTTTGTCCAAAACTTACATAGCTAGAATATAAAAGGAACTATATATAAAAATGAACAGGACAACGAAAATATCACATTTTACCTAATATAGCATGAGTTACTCAGGGCCAGGAAAGAAATTTGACAAATGTAATGTCTCTGTGAATTTTGTCCAAAGAGGGCAGGCAGTTTGATAAACATTATATGTTGCTAAAAATAAAAGCAAATGGACGGGTGCCTGGATGTCTCAGTCAGTTAAGCATCCCACTCTTGGTTTTGGCTCAGGTCATGATCTCACTGTTCGTGAGATGGAGCCCCATGTCGGGCTCTGTACTGACAGCACGGAGCCTGCTTGGGAGTCTATCTCTCCCTCTCTCTCTCTGCCCCGCCCCCGTTCACTCGTGTGTGTGTGTGTGTGTGTGTGTGTGTGTGTGTGTGTGTGTGTGTACACGTACATGCGCAAGTATGCACATGCTCTCTGAAAATAAACTTAAAAAAACAAAACCAAAAAACACTGGCAAACCCCTTGCTTAAAAAAAACGAATAGGGGTTTAGTTCTAGCTTAGAAGAGAGAGAGAAAGAGATCCAAACTTCAAATTGGCTCTATCAAGTCCTATTTTGTAAGGTGAATTTAATCAAGATTGTATGATGAATTTTCACTGTGGAGATGATCATATGATTTTTCTCCCCACTCAATTAATAAATAAGTTACATTTGATTTCCTAATGTTGAACCATCCATGCAGTCTGGACTAAATCCTACTTAGATGAGTTAATGATGGTTTTGTTTGTTTGTTTTTTCTGCTGCTAAAATATCTAAAATTTTGTTTAGGATTTTTAAATTGATATTCATAAGTAAGGTTGGTCTGTAGTTTCCTTTTTTGTATGCTATCTTGCCAGATTTTGGCATCAATGTTACGCTTATCACATAAAAATAATTTTGGAGCTTTTCTTCTTTTTCTAGGCTGAGGATCTGCTTAAATAGTACAGGAAGTATTTGTTCTTAGGACGAATTCTTCTGTGAAACCATTTGGGTTTGGGAATTTTTGTAACTCTTTGACAACTTTCTGTATTTATCCTATGGAATTGGACTCTAGACTGTCTATAATGTTTCAGCATTAGTCTTATGAAATTAGATTTTCCTCAAAAATGGTCTAGTTCATCCAGGCTTCTTAATTCATTTGAAGAGAGCTGAAACAAAGTAGTTTATTTGGTGGGGAAGGTTATTTCCTCTATTTCTATCTCCCCTTCTTTCTTAACTTTTGTATTTGTTCTCCCTCCCTTTTTTTCTGAATTAGAACAGATAGAAGTTGATCTGTTGTATCAGTTTTGCAAAGAATCCACTATTTATTCATTCTGCTATTGTGTTTTCTAATTCAATAATTACTGATTTTAACTATATTAATTGCTACCCTATATTTTATCTAATTTTATTATGCTTGTTTTCCTGGCACGTTAAGGCTTAATTCATTTATTTTCATTGTTCTGTTTATTGATACAGTATTTAAGGTTATGAGCTATTTTTCTGCTTTAGCTGTACACATATCCCATAAGTTGTAAAATGTTGAGTTTTCATATTCCTCTTCTGGAAAGTTTATAATTTTTCATGTTTCTCTCACCTGCAAGTAGCTTTAAGAGAGTTTTTAATAGCCAGCTTATAGAGGACTTTTGTGTTCTGGTTATGTAATTAAGTTTGGTTTTATTGCACAGTGATCAGAAAACATTATCTGTACTATATCCAATGTATGAAATTTATTGAGGTTTGCTTTTGTGACCTAATATCCATTCAATTTATGTGACTGTCTTGCCCTTTTCACAGTAGGCTGTATTTCTAATTTCTAGGACACAAAACTGCATACACACACACACACACACACACACATTAAATTTATATATATCATTGAAATGATGTATATATAAATTAGATTTATCTAACTGATTATCTTATTTAGACATAAGATTTTCTATCTTTTCTCTTTCTCTTTTCCCGTAAACTTGTTTTGCCATAGACTGACAAAGGTAATTTAAAGTTTCCTTCCACAATATGTTTTTTCTTCTTATAGCTCCTGATATTTTACTATTTGTTGAATGGAAGGTAACAACCATTACATACACATTGTTAATTTTACCCTATAACATTATAAAGTATTCTTACTTAACAGTTTTTGGCCTGATTTCCATTCTAGCTGATACCCATATTGTTTATTTGTTTATTTGTTTGCATTTACTTGGTACATCTTTGGCGGCCACCATTTTATTTTCAACCTTTTTGAATCATTTGGTTCAGATGTGCTTTTTGTATGCAACATGGACTTGTGGTTTGCTTTATGATTCAGCCTGAGTCTTTTTCTTTTTTTTTTTTTAATGTTTATTTTGAGAGAGAGACAAAAAGTGCAAGCAAGGGAGGGGCAGAGAGAAAAGGAGAGAATCCCAAGCAGGTTCCATGCTGTCAATGTGGAGCCTGACATGGGGCTCAATCCCACAAACTGTGAGATCACAACTTGAGCCGAAATCAAGAATTGGACACTTAACCGACTGAGCCACCCAAGCGCCCCAGCCTGAGTCTTTTTCAATTAATAGAGAGGTTAAGACATTTACATTTATTTATATATTATATATTTGCTTTAATTCTATCATAATATTTTTTATGGCTTTTTATCTTATATTTACAATATTTTAATCATTCACTAGATGGTTTGCTTTCCTTTCTCTTCATGTTTGTGAAATTCTGATACTTAAAAAGATTTCTTTTTTGTATTGGTACATGCTTTATAATTAAAACTTTATATAAAACTCTTACTATATTAGTTCCCTGCTATGATTTAATGATACAGTTTCCTCTTCCTATCCCCTCTCCTCCCTCTTCTCTACCATCCAGTTTTAGCCAATAATAAATCCTTCCTTAATGTTGACTTTACACTGTTGAAGATACTTACTCTTTTTCTTTTTCTTTGTCAGCTTGTAGATACTCTTGTCCCACTTCCAAGGAGATGTCAAGTTGTTCTAATTAGGAAAATGTTCTAATTTAGGATTCTCAATTTCAGAAAGCTGTATCAATTAATCCCACCTCAGTTTAGTTATCAATTAAGGCATGTGGTTGTGCATGTTAATGGAAACAAAAGACAGTTTCAAGTCTAATGATCCCATAAAGTGACATCTTGAACTCTTCACCTGTAACTTAGTAAGAATTTAGGGAATATCTGTTGAACCCATCAATGGTTGGGCAAATCCTATAAGATAAGCAAGGCCTTCTTACTTTCCTGTGATATTATGGATTCCTTAGCCTAATTTTCCTTGTCAGATTTCTCTGTTAGCTTTCAGTGAGTCCCTCTCTCTGTGACCCTATTTGAGTTGCATTTTGTATATTCTTAGGAACTTTGTTCTTGGTATGGTTTTGAAGGGTAGCAGAATATGCTACTCCAAAATATGCCACTTTGGCATAAGGATTATTTTGAGCTGAAGGCAATTTTAAGAAAAAGTAGATACAAGAAAAACTCTGTGCCTTCCCCCTATTTACCTAAAAACAAGATATACATTTATAAAGTTGTTCCCCCTCCCCTTCCTACCTCCTTCTGGATGAAACTGTAGACACTTAGCCCAGAGACTTCACCAGCAGAATTACATAACAAACCTTACTAGCCCTTATCTTCCATTAGTTTCCCCTCATAGTTTGCCACCCCTAGAAGTTCAAAGGACTTTTTTTTTATCTTGCCACTTCTCTACAAATTATTTTTCCTTTGTTAAGATACTGCTTAAGCCCAAGTTGTAACCACCCTTTGGAGTTACTCATCACTGAGTACTCCCTTAGGAATGCAGGATGCATGTGTTAACATACTTCTGTTTGTTTTTCTCTTGTTAGTCTGTCTTTTGTCATTCCAATTTTTAGGGCCCATCAAGGAATCTAAGGTAGATAGAGAGAATTTTGTTCTTCCCCTACAGTTTCTGATAACCCACCACAGATCAAGGGGGGAGCATCTCGAAGCATAAGAAAATGAGACCTTTGGTTACCAGAAGTATCTTATGCTAAAAGTGCAAAGATAACCATCATGTGGGAGATTTAGATATGTTAATCACTCACTCCCCCTCCCCTGTGAGATCTAACTGGTGAGAAAGTACAAGGAGCCAAAAAAGCGTCACAATACCATTACACCTTTATTAATAGCAAAGCTGATTAGGGAAATATGTCAGGACTCAAACTTCCCTCCCAAAACCTGGACTCTAACTTCACCCAGCAAAGAACAGGAGGAGGAGGACTTGAAAATGAAATAGCACAGATCTGGCTTGTTCTTGTCAAGACTTTGTCTTAATTCAGTACAAACAGGTCAGTGATCAAGAGAAACTGGGTACAGCTCCATCAATGACCAACTTGTCTCTTTTCTGGTCTTATCTGTCAGATTAATCTGTCTTCCTCTCATAAAGTACAGCAAGCAAGAGAGCAAAAATGGGGTGGAAAGTGCTCAGTTCTTAACTGTTCCCTCCTGGCAAGTGGAACCAACTCTGTTCTTTGGTAGAGATTACTGATTGCCTACCCGATAGCCATCTCCTCCTTGAAAGTAATTTTTTTTTTTTCCAAGATGGTAATGTTCTGAAGCTAAATACCAAGTTGCCCCATCTCCCTTGTAAGTAGGCATGGCCAGTAAGATGTCAGTGGAAGTCACTCATTAGATAGGTAAAGCACCCTCTTCCTTTCTTTGTCCTGTGTCTTCTTGCTGCTTGGAATGTGGACACGGGAGCTCTAGCAGCCATATGGAACCCATGATGCATCCACGAGAATGTAGCCACGACTAAGACATAAGAAGGAAGAGAGAGAGTCTGAGTCCTTGATGACTCACACTGCCATATCAGCTTTGGACTGCCTACTTCTAGATGCCTTTTATGTTAGAGAAAAACAAACCCTCATAAGTTTAAGCTACTGCAGTCAGACACATGTCATTAGCAGCTGAGGCAATTAGTAAATGATTTATTTCATTTATGGAAGTGTGAAGGAAGGGAGGGTGATAGGTTTCTCTATCTAACACATGGGCTGAGGGCCAGCAATGAGCCATAATCACAGTTATCTTCCCATATGCTCCACAGAATACAGAGAAACACCTGTCCCGGCCCTCCAAACTCTACCCAGAGTTCTTCTTGGACTCTCACTCCTGACACTTGATGTCTATCACTTATCTCAGTACCCCCCACCTATTTAGAATGTAGGAGAATGTGCAGATATCAAGAACAGTTTATTCTTTCTTATACTCCAAAAGTATTTTACCACCTAATCATTACATAATTCTATTTGGACATCAATGTTGATAATAGTTTTATATTTTTAACTTAAAACTGATTATAGATTATAATCATAGACCAAGACCAGAGTTATGGACTTAAGAGTCACCGTAAAAATGCATGGTTGTTGAAGCCAGAGGAGATGGAGAGATGCCTGAGGAAGATCCAAGAAGAGAAGTGAACTCAGGTCTGAACCCAGAGGAATCCCAGCTTTAACAATGCTTCCTAAAGGGGAAAACTTCCTTTCCTGAAAATGAAAATGTCATGATAAGATCAGGTGACAGGGTTTTGGTATTGTGGCAGAGGGATTCACCTGAGGACACTGGACACAGAGTATCAAATTAGGTCTCTCCGTTACTCTAAAGCAGAAGCCCCAAACCTATTCCTTTCTGTTGACCACTGAGAACCTACAGTTCCTCAACAGCGACCTTAAAAGAACAGGAAAGATGACTTATCCTTGGTTTGGGAGAGGAGTGAAGGTCTTTGGAATTTACAAAATGTTGTCTTTCCTGTAGGAGCAATAAATGTGTCTTATCTGACTATTGTAAGAACCAGGAAAGTACCTCTGAGTTTTGTCATTTCAGATCTTTAACGGGACTGCTTTCCAAAAGATCCAAGCCAGTATCTCCATAAGTCAAACTTATGTTTTCACCTCTGCTCACCCCAGTGCCATATGTAATGAGTGTAAGGAAGGATACTTTGTGGATTTAATGCATTTATTTCATAAGTATTCCTTTTCATTCATTCATTCACTCATATCCTTATGGTTCTGATTTATTCCTTGTTCCTACTCATTTATACCAATGGTAATTTTTTCTTTGTATCATAGTATACTTGCTCTTATCTCTCCCTATTCTCTACTCTTTCCTAATATCCCCAAGATCCCCACATATCCAGACACAGACAGTCCTCCAGAGGGTAGAAGTCAGCTAGGCCCAAAGGACCAACAAGCAGTTGTTCAGTATGGCATTAATATAATTCCAATGAGTTTAATGTAGGCAAGGTACCTTAAAAGTGCCCAAACATATAGTATATACTCAGTAAATGTTAAGTATGATTATCATAATCTAGGTATAATCCAAATATTTAGCAGATTTTTCTACCTTCTTTTGAGATCTCCTCACGTTAGCATATTTGGAGAAAATAAGGTTTGTCTTCTGTCTCCTCCTTAGTCAGTTCCATGCTGCAGGTCCTTCCCCATTCTGTTCTCAACTCCATCACAGTCTGGCATGCTTCTGGCCAAAACCTGGAACACTTGAACTACCTTTCTTCTCAGTATGATGCTGCTGCTTCCACATGAGTATCAGCAGAGAAGTAAATGTCAAGAAGGACTAACTTCTTACTGTCTTGTTTCTCATACCAATATAAACTGAGCAACTATCCAATTTTATGGACGAGGTAAAGAAATACAGGCAAAGAAAAATACATCAACTCAGTACTTTATATTGCTCTCTCCATATTCAAAAAAAAGTACCAAATACTCTTCACAGAGAGTCTTCTCAAGGGCACCCCAAGTTCTAGCCTCTACTCAGCCCCATTCTTCTAGCCACACTGAGTCTCCACCTGCCCATCTTTGCACATGGGTTGGTCTGGTCCTGGGTTCACCTTCCCGGCTACACTCAAGGAAGTTTATAAGGGTATATTCCTTGAAATCTGAACTATTCAATATAGCATAGCAGAATCTTCAGCAGAGCAGTACAAAGTGGACTTTGGCACTCAAAATCTGGATCCATTTCAAGTTTCCCTGCAAGCAGAAAGTGTAATATGACTCCTCTTTCTTCCTGATTCTCTAATAGTTAACTGTAACACACACACATACATATATCAATACATACATATTCTTAGAGACAGTAAAATCTAAATCGACTTTAAAGAATAAAAGAATTTTCCTAAATGCCCCATAATGTACACAGTATCTCCAGGGAAGTATAGAGGAGAGGTAGCAGTTAACAATCATATAAATCTGTGAAATTTCTTCTTTGTTCTTGCTTTCAGCCTTAGCATACAGAGCCCAAGAAATTGGCCCAATTACAAAACCGCCTACACCATGGTTACCATTCCAAGCCCTAAGTGTTCTGAAGCTTGGAAATGAAAGATTTTAGTTTTGATTTATCTTTACATTTCAAACCATGTAAAGAACTCTTGTGCAAGGGCTTCTCTTATGTGTACAAGTACGTACATTAAAGAGATGATTTATGATCTCCCTGGGCAAGCAACTTCTCAATGAGCTGGGAGACTATCTTACTTATGGCTCCAAGGTATCTACAGTGGTTTTGGTAAAGCTGCTCCCATACCTGAAGAAAACATAAGTTCACTGTCCTGGACCTTCATACCATCACCTGCTCCATCCCCCAGCCAGAAATGTTGTTTGGAAAATCCATTTAGCCTACCAAGAAAAGAATGGAAGGCATGGGGCCACATCTTATTCATCTATCTCTTGGGCCCCGTATAGAGTCTAGTAAACAGTAGACACTTAATAGATGCTAAATTGCATGCAATGAACCAATTTATTTTATTTTTTTTTTTAAATATTTAAAATTTTTTTTCAACATTTATTTATTTTTGGGACAGAGAGAGACAGAGCATGAACGGGGGAGGGGCAGAGAGAGAGGGAGACACAGAATCGGAAACAAGCTCCAGGCCCTGAGCCATCAGCCCAGAGCCTGACGCGGGGCTCGAACTCACGGACCACGAGATCGTGACCTGGCTGAAGTCGGACGCTTAACCAACTGTGCCACCCAGGCGCCCCTGAACCAATTTAAATCTTACAAAATAGCATAATCTTCAAGAAGTGTATAAGCAAGAGACTTGTGGTTAACTGGAAAGAAGACCTAGTTGAGAAAAAAGATGGAAAGTTCTACACCTGTAAATAAAAAGATACTTAAGTATGATGCTTACCAGTAATTAATTTATACAAACAGAACCATCAGGAGAGCACTGTTCTCAGGGTTTTACCCAGCGCAAGTTTCACATCCTTATTCCTCAAACTGTAGATCAAAGGATTAAGCATGGGAACCACATTGGTGTAAAAGACTGAGGCAAATTTACTCTGGTCCATAGATGCATGAAAAGAGCTTGTTAAATAGGTGAATGCCCCTGACCCAAAAAACAAAGCAACAGCAATTATGTGGGAGCCACATGTGCTGATGGCTTTGGATCTACCCTCAGCAGAAGGAATATGGAGGATATTAGAGAGAATCAAGGCATAAGAAATGAAAATGCTAATACTGGATATTGTGATGACCACTCCCACAACAATTAAAAACACTAGCTCATTGACATGGGTGCTGGTGCAGGAGAGCTGCAGGAGAGGAAGAACTTCGCACAGATAATGGTGGATGATGTTGGAATCACAGAAAGTCAGTCTCCATATGCTCCCAGTGTGGGCCATGGCTCCAGCAAACCCTATCACATATGAACCAAACATGAGCAGAGAACAGACCTGAGGGGACATGGTGACCATGTACAGCAGAGGCTTGCAGATAGCCACATAGCGATCATAGGCCATTGCTACCAACACATAGCACTCAGAATTGACAAAGAAACAGAAGAAAAAAAGTTGAGTCATGCATCCCACATAAGAGATGACATTTTCTGACAGAAAATCATTCAGCATTTTGGGGGTAAATACACAGGAATAACAGAGATCTATAAAAGACAAGTTGAAGAGAAAAAAGTACATGGGAGTATGAAGGCTAGAATTTAGCCCAATTAAGGTAATCAAGCCCAAGTTGCCCACCACAGTAAACACATAGATCCCTAAGAACAGGACAAAGAGGGGAAGCTGGAGCTCTCGTTGTTCTGATAATCCCACTAGGATAAACTCAGTCACTGAGGAGCTGTTTCTCAGAGTCATTCTCTTCCAGGGAGCTGTCTGTGGAAACAAACAATAAAATACATAGATTGATAATAGATATAAGCATAGCTGATGGAAGAAGGCTCTAGAAGATGAGCCAGTGCATGGATGTCCTTCCTTTTTACTTTACTTTCTTTTCTCATCTATGCACCGCCCCCCGCCCCCTACCCCCAGCCAAGCCATTGACAACATGCCTGTGACTATATCTGAGCTCCCCTGGGCTAGAGTGTGTTCTTGGGCACAAGAATTCTGTCCCTTCTTGAGAGATGAGGAGACAGAATTCCTGCATTTGCTGCCCAAGGACTAACAGAAGGACATCACAAGAGCCAGGAGTACAACCTGAGCCTACTGCCTCAGGCTCTGAGAGACAGGAGCTCTCATGTGACTCACTGTCTCCACCCATTCTCTGCCTCCCTCCCCTATAGAGAAAGCCAATAGTGTCCCCTACTGTCTCTGCACACCCTATTCTCTTCCTCTAAGCCCTCCACTCCATCTCACATCAAAGTCAGTGTTGAGAGCAGAGAAGAGACCAATATACCCTAGACCTCTTGGATGTGGGTTTAAAAGAAAACTATAAGGAAACATGGGATTCAGACATTCACCTTCCTTCTCCCTGGCCTCACTCAGTGCTGGGCTTTATGCAGCCTTTTTTCCATTAGCCCAAAGGAGAAAATGATGTTCATGCATAAAGGAGGCAGCCTCAAGTGTACTCTTCTTATTCCCTTAGTGTTGAGAATCAGACCTTTTACAGACCCCAGTCACCAAGGTGCTCTGGGAATAGACTAAGATTTCTGTTTGTGGATTTTCCCAGATGGTCTACATCAACTTCAGGAGCAAAAAAAAATAGCAACTCTCATTTTTACCAGAACCCCAGCTGGCATATCACAGAGAAGTTTATGCTACTTGATGATCTCAGGGGCCTGCTTACAGACAATTTCCCTGGGAATTTCTCAGAGACTTGTCTATGAGGAAGGACTTGCACTGTCTTTATTGACAACCTGGATAATGCTGCTTACCTGGCATCTTGGGACTCAGTTGTTCTACTCAAATTTCCCCATTACCCCAGGGATTTCATACCATTCATGCTGAATGTGGGGGCTCATTTTTCCTCTCCTTCATTAACTCTTGGTACTTAAGGTTGACTTTAAAGAAAAATGGCCTTGGGACACCTGGGTGGCTCAGTCAGTTTAGCATCTGACTTCAGCTCAGGTCATGATCTCACAGTTTGTGAGTTCGAGCCCCACATTAGGCTCTGTGCTGACAGCTCAGAGCCTGGAGACTGTTTCAGATTCTGTGTCTCCCTCTTTCTCTCTGCCCCTCCCCACTCACACTCTGTCTCTTTCTCTCTCTCTCTCTCTCTCTCTCTCTCTCTCTCTCTCAAAAATAAACAGTAAAAATAAATAAATAAATAAATAAATAAATAAATAAATAAATAAAGGGAAATGACCTCAAACTTATTTTAGCCACCATTTCCAGATCTTCAGCAGGAGTTTTGCTAATAGGACCAAACATTTTTAGATCAGAATTGTAGATGCTACAGAGAGCACCTCAGACAAAATGTTTCTAAGAGCCTGAGCTGTTCAGAACAGTGGAGACACCACACCACCACCACCACAAACACCACCTACCCTCAGCTCTATTAAGGGCCACAGGCAGGCCTTTGCTATATATAAGGAGATTAAAATATACCAACACATATGCAAGGAAGCACACACACACCTGCATAAAGTTACTCTATAGATGTGTGAAGGCCGAGATGTAACAGGAGATGTACCTGTTTTAGTCCTGTCATTCTCCAGATGACAAAGCTGCTTTCCATATGATCTGCTACATGAATATTCTAAGAAACATTCAAAGGCATGTAAGCAACTGCATTTGTAAGTTAACTGAGGCTGCCTAAAATAATCCCAGTTTTCCTGGAATAGTTCTGATTTACATCTATTATCCCTGTATAATTATTAATAGCATACTTTCTCACTCTCAAAAGTGTCTAGATTTGGAGAGGAAATTATATGGTCACCCTACTAAAAAGAGCATAAGCAGCTGTTCAGGTCCTCTGGCCCCTACTGTCTCTTAGACCCATTGACCTCCATCCCCATTCTGGCTAAGGAAGTATCTGTCTTTCACCCTTCTTGCCCTGAAAGTTCTCCTTAACTGAACTTACTCCTTCTGACCAACCAATACTGTATCTCAATAGATTCAGGTTCAAAAATAGGAAGAACACTTGCTACAAGCTGTTTCTGATTTATACCTAACCAAAATCTCCAAAGCAGAGAAATACAAACCTGAACTACCTGCCTAAAATAGGTGGAAGGGAAATAAGAGGGAAAAGAATCACATTGGTTGAAGGAATAAACATTAGTATAATTTTACCTTGTAACCATTGGTACAATGGAACAACGTTGTTGAATATCATGGCATATAGTACAATAAATTGATTAGTAATATTTAACAAATTTGGACATAGACATACATTTTGACCCATCAATTCAACTGCTAGGTCCATACCCCATAAAAATAAGTATACATGTTTACCTAAAGACATGTCAAGAATTTTCATAGCACCATTATACATAATAATCAAGAACTGAAAGCAACCCATATGTCAATCAACTGTAGACTGGGTAATAAATTGGTATTAAATAAAATAGAATTCCATACAGCCATGAAAGCTAATAGCATAGATAAAGGTCACAAACCTATTATGAAACAGAAGAAGCCAAGCACAAAAGAGTGCATACTTTATGATTTCATGTATATGAATTTCAAAACTAAGAAAATCACTCTGTGGTGTTAGAAGTCAGATAGCAGTTATTCATGCTTGGTCTCCAGGCTAGTGACTGGAGAGGGATATATATATATATATATGAAGGATGTCTCAGCGTTGCTGACAGTGTTCTGTTTTTCATAGGGATACTGGTTACATGGATGTGTTCAGTTGGTAAAAATTCATCAAGCTGTATCCTTGCTACACTTGAAATTAAATGTTGACTTAAAACGTAAATGGAGAACAAAAACAAATTAATATTTTAGCAAATCATCCTGTCAAGCTACTTTAACACTAAATTTACTAAGCACCTTTGATCCATAATTCCCTAACTTGTAAAATGGGAATTTACTGACCTAACAACTCAGTATGGTGGCACATCCAAAAGGACCATCATTTTATATTTTTTATCCATCTTGTATCTCTTAAGATAAAACTCCCTTTATTTCTTATATAAAGGGAGGGAATCAAGAGGTAAAAGAATTGATGCATATGGTGCAACTACAGAGTACCTGACATTATGCTGGATGTTTTCTAATGTAACATAATATTTATAACAACTATACAGTATACATGTATATGGAAGATGTTTTTGTTTTTTCCGAAGATGGCCATGCCAGCGCGCGTGCGCGCGCGCGCGCGCGCGCGCACACACACACACACACACACACACATCTTGCATCCCACATGTTCTTGGTACAATAGGACTGACATTCCTCAAATAAAGAGATGGGATTTATGTTCCCTACACTTGCATCTAGGCAAGGACTTAGGATTTTTCCAAAAGAGCACGGCAGAAGCAATGCTACGTGGCTTCCAAGATTCAGTCCTAACAGGGTACAGCTTTTACCTCTCTCTCTGTCTCTGTCTCTCTCTGTCTCTCTGTCTCTCTCTCTCTCTCTCTCCCCCTCCCTCCCTCCTTCCCTACTTCCCTCCCTCTTTTTCCACTCCTATTTCTTTTTTGGCATCTTCTAGACTTCAGGACAGTCATATTGGAACCCTCTGACCTTTCCTCAAGACATAGCACAGGGCAGCAAGTTTATGGCCATTTATCCAATATTAAGGGCACAGAAGCCCTCTAGGACCTGCATGCTAGTTGGTAGACATCAGGGGAAAATACTCAAGGGAAATGGCCAGAGGAATTTTTAGTACAAGTTTGAACTATTTGATCCAATTCCCCCTTACTACTCAGGAAATCTCTTTTCAGTTCTGTAGTTAGATGTTTTTAGGCATATTTTTATGAAGAAAATAGTTATTTGCTTTTAGTACACATAATTTCATATCCGCTACATTTCTCTCTCTTGAATAACAGTTTGACAGATGTATGGCAATGGCCCAGCAATGGAAGAATGGGAATGATCTCTATTTATTAGAGTAGAATCAACTCATTGATTCATCATCCAATAAGTATTTATTAAAGCCAGCTATTTCCAGCACTCTTGCAAATTTTATACTCAGAAAATTCTTCCCTGATAGAACAAAACTAAGAATTCTGAGTAAAATATAAAAATCCTCTACCTGTTAATGTTTGATGTGGCAGGAACTAAGTGAATTCCTGTGAGAGCAAAAGAAAAAAGATCTGTATCCAAGGGGCACACAAGCACTGGACCTGGAGTTTGCCCTTGGGGAACTAGTAGATTTCCTATGGCCCAGAGTTGGGTGTTAATTGAGTTGCCTATGCAGGACCCAAGAGATAAATCCTGGGATAAATCCTTTTATGACTGAATCCTGGAAGCCTAAGGGTTTGGAGCCATTATTGACTCATAATACTGGGTCCCCAGAAAGAAACATCTTCCATGGCTAAATTAGATGAATTAAAAAAAAAGCCCGCATAGGAAGAAGGCAAAGATATGTGTCTGACTTGGCCTCGGCTCTAGGGAAGAGAAAGAGATAAAATATCCTCTGAGAATTTCTAGCAACCTCTGTGTTTCAGGCAAATAAATGGATGGATGGATGGATGGATGGATGGATAAATAAATAAATAAATAAATAAATAAATAAATAAATAAATTTAAAAAATCATATTACATATATAACAAAAAAAATCATCTCTGGAAAATACAAGTTAGCTCCAGATATCAAAGAATTTCCCCAGATAACTATCCAGGGATCATGAGCTCTTAATGAAAAACACTAAACAAACACAAAATAAGCCACCAGAAATGAGAATCATCATTAAATGATAAACCACAAGCTATAGAACCAGACCTGCAAAATCATTAGGCTTATCAGGGACAGAATACAAAATAATTTATTTAACGTGTTCAAAGGGGCGGTAAGCAAATTGGAAGTGTAATGAAGGCCCCATAAAAATTGACAAGGCAGGTTTTTAAAATAATCAAATAGAGCTTGTAGAAATGAACCTAGTAGTTGATTTAAAGAAATCAACCTGGTAGTTGAAATGAGGAACTGTATAAATATGTTAGACAGCCTCTTAAACACAGGTGAAGAGATAATGGGTAAATTGGAGGGTAGATCTAAAGAAATTATCCAAAGTTGGCATCAGCCTGGGGGGTGGGGGGGAAAGACTATGAGTTAGAAATGTAACTTAAGAAATGTAAAAATAGTGAAGGTCCAATAGACAGATAGAGAGCATTTGCTACATTCTTGGGCCTGTGTTTTGCTCTGAGAATAAAGAGCAACCATCAAAACGGACACAATCCCTGCCCTTTAAATGTATAATCTAGATATATACCTAGATACCTAGAATAAACAGATGCTTATACATAACTAGGTAGAAATATTGACTGTGCAGCATTGGTACTCCTTCCATGTTTGGGAATCTGCCCTTGTGTGACCCATGGTTGAAGCCAAACTCAGCCTCCTACTGTGAAACTTCCCCAAAGAACAAAAGACTGAGCTCAGCCAGTCAGATGTTCCCAGGCAGGACTCTGAGTCTGGAATAAGTGACACAAGAAAGAGGAACAATTTATATTTCATTTTGTCAAAGACAAAGACAGAAAAACTACCAATTGATAACAAGTATTAGGTATTGGTGATACCCAGTGCAGCCTAACCAGATGGTTCTGCAGTACAGCTTGGCTGTGGTTCCACCACCTGGCTTCCCCTACATCCTGACTAGCTTCAGAAGCTGGTTCCCCAGCCTTCTCTAAGAGTCTGTTAATTACCCCCAATTTCTTGCCAATTAACTCCCTCTTTTGCCAAAGCTAACCAGAATAACTTCTGCTGTTTGCAGTCAACAACTCTGGCTTGTATAATAAGGACTGGAGATTCATGGGGCTGTACACGGGGAGTGGAGACAGAGAAAGCATTCAGGCTGTGGGACAAATTTATCCCTGGGATGAAGGCAGACACATCTGCAAAAACCACCTTCTTAGAGGGATGTAACAAACCCTCCCTCAAAGTTTTGCTCTGTTTTGAATGATTTTTCCCCTTTCATGGAAATGTTTGGATGTGGTTTGGAGGATAAATGAACAAGTATTTCCGATTCCACAGATCATTCTTCATACTCCTATGCAAAGTTTTTAAAACTTTCAATTCTTCGATGACTCTTTTTTAATGCAATACAGGCCTTAGCAAAAAAAAATAAAATAATAATAATAATAATAATAATAATAATAATAATAAAGAGGATTATATTTAACATCTAAGGCAGCTTATGGCACAATAACTATTTTTATTAATGATTAAATAACTAGTGTTTGTTTAAATTGGGCAATGTCATGATAGGGTTCTGTTTTTTGTGGACTCTATCTTCACTGTATTGCCTTTGATATTTTGTATAAAATCAATACATGGAATAGCTTTTTGTACACTTTTTAAAACTTGGGAAATCATTTTCCTCCAAAAAATCATTATAGAGTATTCTAGAAAGTATATCTTTGATTTTTTGTAACAGGTTATTTTGTACAAATCAAAACCACAATGAGATACAACCTGGCACCAGTCAGAATGGCTAAAATTACCAACTCAGGCAACAACAGATGTTGGCAAGGATGTGGAGAAAGGGAAACACTTTTGCACTGCTGATGGAAATGCAAACTGGTATAGCCACTCTGGAAAACAGTATTGAGGGTCCTCAAAAAATTTTGAAAAAAAAAATAGAACTCCCCAACAGGTTATTTTGTGCTAGATCTTTATTCAGAAATAGTTTCCAATTATTACATTGTTACTATGGAAATATGCAATCTATTTTATGATATGGTTTTAGAAATGCATTGCTATTAGGCTTGAATATAAGTAGCAGGTTACCAGCAGAGAAAATCAGGAGGACATTCTGAGCAAAGGGAGTCACAAAAGGAAATTAAAAGGCCATTAGAGGGGAAAAAGCAGTGTAAATTTGGGGAATGTCAAATGATAGTGAGACTTGAATTATTGTATACATGGCAGGGAGGGGTAGGAAATAGTTGAGAAGGGTTAGGGGTAATAATAATAAATCATATCTCTCTTCCATTTCTGAAATTAGACACAGATGTCAGACCAAAAAACAATTTCCAGTTTTATTGCTGATAAAGTTGATTGAAAGACCCCTGGATGTACAATAGGACTTTATAATTCCTTCATGGCCCATCACAGACTAAATTAATGAATATAGGTCTAAACCAAGCTGGTCAACAGTTGGTATTCTCCAATAAAGGAGAAGTGTTACAAATGAAAGAGATGATTGGGGATCTTGAGAATGTGCCTGTCCTAATCAGAAATGGGGCAAGGGGCCATAAGAAGGTGGCTAGGCCACACTGAGTCACATAAGTTCATTCTCCTAATTTTTCATGAGTCCTATAAATTGTTCCTTTCCTTTGGATTAGAGTGGGTAGGATAAGGGGGAAGAGAAAGGGTTGCTTCTTTAACTACCTGCCTGGCATGTAGAGTCTTCTTTATCAGGGAAAGAGAAATGTGAAGCATAAATAAGGCTAGAATCTCTAGAATTGCCTTTGACTTTTGGTAAAAGATAAGAAGGATGGAGACCAGGAAAACTGAACTAATGTAGTGGGAGGAATATGCAGAATTGACACTAAGAATAAATCAAAGACAAAGCTACTCTTAGAATTTAGAGAAGGAATTTGAGATCATCAGATGAACATATCACAGTTAAAAAAAAAAAAAACTCTTTGGAAAAAAGAAAACAATGTCTTTCTGTGCAGAAAATAGCAACATTTTGCATCATTCCACTGATCTTTTAGCTTTAAATGCAATGAATATAGTCATTGAAAATCCTGATTTTGATAAAAATTTAATCACATGGAAAGCTGTTTACAGTGTGTTACAGAATGAAAAGTAAAGTTACAAAATTGTACTTAATATGATCACATTTGTGTCTATATATATATATATATATATATATATATATATAGACACATAGTTTTTGCAAAAAAAAAACTATACTATAGTGTGTGTGTGTGTGTGTGTGTGTATAGTTTTTGCAAAATGGTCTAAGTCACCACAACTACCCACACAGAAAAATATTCTGAAAAAATATACACCAAAATCCTAAGAGTAGTTATCTCTAGGTAGTAGGATCATGGATTTTTTTTTATCTTTTGCTTATCTCTACTTTTATATATTCCCATAATACTTGAGCATTACTTTTGCAAATATAAGAAAAAATATTTTTAAAAATTACATTAAAAACAAAACACTAATTTAGTATTTTAAGGTCTCACTAAGGATTCGTTCAATATTTATTTAGCATTTTCTATCTCTGCATGTGTTAGATCATCAGGTTGAGGTTTGAAATACAACCTCAAATAAACATTTTCTACATGTATTACTGCCCAGTCCCTATTACAGTAGTTCAGCAGGTCCCACATAAGTTTATATTACTGACCCTACTAGTTTAGTGCATTAAATGAAGAGAAAAATCTTTACGGTCTTCCTCTTGACATACCTTTTAGGCACATTGTTTCCAAATGAGAGTGAATATATAAACTTTCTCAGCTCAAAGGCAGCAGGAACTTGGACATTGCACAAAATGAATATATGTGCATCACATGTGCTATTTCTTAGGCACACAGATTGAGCCTCTGGAAGGCAGCAAGTGTAAGAGTATAGGCTCTAGAATGAGACAGTCTAAATTCAATTCTTTACTCCACCACCTACTATCTGTACAATCTTAAGCAAGCTCCTTAACTTGTAGAGAAGATTACGCGAGAACTTGTATGTACAGTCCAAAGGGCATAAAGTTTCCAAGATGTCATATTGGGGTTTGAAAAACATGAGTCCCTTGAATGTGGAACTCTTGTCCACCTTCATTCTCAAGTCACGGAAGTCTGGAAAGTTAGGATAAAAGTAGGGGGTGCGTAGTCACTGCAAGCAAGATACAATATGAAGGAAGGAAGCAAATGGGACTAGGAGTCCTAGCTTTAAGGAAGCTAGACTGAATGGTATCAAAACCAAATTGTGTGGACAAGAGTCTTAGGACTTTTTTCCCTCCCACTCCAGGCCTATTTCTTCCTTTCATGTGGTCTCACCAGTCACTGATGGGAACCTAAAGAGATTGTCATGTGAGTTAGTAAAAAATGGTGAGAAGGGGACCACAGATGACACTCAGGAATCACTGACTTTGGGACATGGAGCAATGGCTTATTCACAGAGAACCAGGTCTATCACTTGTACACAGACAGGTATCCTCAAGGAAAAAAACATATAAATGAATATTTTATAAACACGAATATTCTCCCATTAAATACCTACTTGCAGAATTACATTAAATACAGCTCATTCCACCTACCATTCATATTTTGGTTTTAAACACCATTTGTCTCTAAATAGTGCTGGGGCAGGGAAGTTACAAAATAAGCCTGAAACATATTGTTTTTCTGTAAAGCAACAAAGTGCTCAAAATCTAATAGAGAGATATTAAAAGAACATAGGAACTTGCATGAAGAGGCTCCCACTGGACAAATCAGGGACAAATTGAGCATCAAAGTAAGCAATGACAATAATGAATCATAATCCATTACATAAAATTAGAAAGCATGAGTTCACAATAATATGAATGAATAACTAGATGAATGAGTGAATAAATAAATAAATACAGAAGGAAACGTTCTTCCTGACAAAGTGCCAACTAGCAAATGAAGGACTGATGGAGTTAAAAAATCTCTACTTTTCAACCATCAGAGTAGTATTGATTCAGGCAAGAATTATCAATGGATGCTAAAACTAGAATGTGAAAAATTGAAAAGGAACAAGACATTTCATAGTCTCAAAATATCTTCCCACAACTTTGTTTTCATTATAAAGGGAAAAGTAGTAATTTTCCTCAATAAAACTACTAGGAAATTGCGAAGTTCCAAAAATTATATCATCAAATGTTCCCAGAAACAATCTGACAGGTTATAGAATATATTCATTTGTGACAGTAAAGAAAGGAAGATTTGCTCTGAGAAAACAGTATTGTGCCCTGCAAGGTCAACAAGGAAGAATCGGTCTATGGTCTTGGTGACTTTTTCTAGTTTATCTTTGGGAGGCGCCTGGGTGGCTCAGTCAGTTAAGCATGGACCTAGGCTCAGGACATGATCTCATGTCAGCTGTGCTGACAGCTCAGAGCCTGGAGCCTGTGTTGGATTCTGTGTCTCCCTCTCTCTGCCTCTCTCTCTCTCTCTCTCTCTCTCTCTCTCTCTCTCTCTCTCTCCCCCTCAAAAATAAACATTAAAAAGAAAAATAGCAATATACTAATTTTTCTTTTGAACACAATCTTGCTGGCTTAATCTGATATTCTGGGGAAAATGGGAGCTTCTTACATGAATAATTTTTTTTCATTGTATAAGTTTTTCTTCAGTGTGTTGTCTGTGGGATATGAGTGAAAATGGAGAGTACAGAATGAATACATAATTGTTGGTATTTTATAAAATTTCTTTCAGAGCCAGTGTTCAATTGATAGTGATTTAGAGTTTGCTTAAGTTAATCATTTTATATTGACAACACTATACTTGACCATAAAAAGGAGTGGAAAGTTGGGGCTTACAAATCTAAAATAGAGCCTGGTTCTGCTATAGCCACTAGGTGTGGGTTATTAATCAAAACGGACACCAGGAACTCCCCTCACACAAAACTTACAGTCTAATTTGTAGTGGATATGTATACAGAAAAGTAAATCAGTGGCCCTACACTTTGACCAACACTTGATAGGTTAAGTACAGTATGCTCTGAGAACACAGAGAAGAGACATTGAAACCAGCAGAGAGGTGACAGAAAGCTATTCCAGAAAGTCATCTCACAATAGATCATCACAAAAGTAAAACTCCAGAGTATCTTCCCTTCCTTGGCTCACAAAAAGATTACTGAGTTATGATGAAGCCAACGAAAAGCCATTTTAAAAATAAAGGGATGAAGTAGAGTAGAATTTGCTACCCCAAAATATTTATCTTTGGCATAAGGGTTATCTTGATCTGATTAATTTTAAGAAAACAAAGGCATAGAAGAAGCTCTGAAAACCAAGTAGAAGTAGCCCTTTTGTGAGGGAAATTAATATTTATAAGGGAAGTCTCTATGTGTAAGAGTGTCTCTCCCTCTGTACCAAGAAGAGGGGGATGACTAAATCTCTAGAAACTATTATCTAGCAGCAACTTAAATCTGCATAACCACCATGCCTTCATTTATTGTGCTTTATCTGATAACCTTTCATAACTGATGACCCTCCCCAACAGCATCCTCTTTTGTCTTTAGCTGGAAATGGTATTTAAGGTCGTGGCTTGGGCCATTCTTCCTGAGTATCTCCCATGTATACAGGAGGTATACATGTTATTAAAGTTCTGTTTGTTTTTCTCCTGTTAATCAGTCTTTTCTCACAGGGGAGTCAGCCAAGAATCTAGAAGGGTAGAGGGAAAATTATTTCCCTCCCCTATAGGGAGTATATAAGGGAAAAAAAAAAAAAGAAGAAAGCAGTCTCAATTCTGCTCCTTCTTTTCTTCCTTTTCTTTTCTTTTCTTTTCTTTTCTTTTCTTTTCTTTTCTTTTCTTTCTTTTCTTTTCCTTATCCATTCAGACACCACAAGTAGTTTATGAAGTAGACAGAAATAAAAGGAGAAGACAGTAACACAACCCCAGCACTATCAAAATTAAAGGTAATCAGTTTTTATGAGTGGCACCCTTACTAGCACAGAATCTGGCCAAGAGTAGACAGTCTGAGTTTGTTCATACTGCTAGTAAGAGTGTGAATTGCGATAAACTTTCAAGAAGGAGTTTTGAAATAATATTCAAAATCTCATGTCATTCAGTAATTCCCAATCTAAAATATGTATCCTCATTAGGGAAAACTCAAAGAGTCATTGAATAAGTATGCTAAGCATTATTGGTAATTTGGAAAAACAAAATAATATACAGTAGTAGAAAGCTGTTAATGAGATATACCCCCATATATTAGAATTTTGCAATCATAAAAATCAAGTTGGAAGAAAGAGAACAGAAAAACCAAATTCTGTGAGCTGTGTCTTGGGGCACACACTTACATAACCAGAGCTGACATTCCCTTGCTTTCACATTATGCTTTTCTCTCTGCCTCTTTTTGGGTACCCACAACCCTTCATATATTCCTTTTCTGCTTTTTTATTCATTTATTTATCTAATAACAGCCCCTTCTCCCCCTTTTCATTGGTAGTTACATTTTAAAGGAACTGCTCATAGACTTTGAAAACAAGGAAAAGATTGTGTGTATGTATGTGCA
The DNA here is from genome assembly GCF_022837055.1 of Prionailurus viverrinus. Lineage (NCBI taxonomy): Eukaryota > Metazoa > Chordata > Mammalia > Carnivora > Felidae > Prionailurus > Prionailurus viverrinus. The sequence continues at coordinate 21,634,726 of NC_062570.1, forward strand.
GGTGTAACTGAACTCAAGAGGCTTGCCACTTGGTGTGCACTGAATTGAACAAAACTCAAGAAAGGGCTGAAAGCAAAGAGCTTTGTACTACTTGTCACAAGTAAGGAGAGAGGAAGATAGGTCTCAAAGCACTGTCTCCCTGTGGGGCTAGTACAGGAAGCTTTTATTCAGTATATTAGGGGCAGGTAGCTTGCATATACAATAAGGAACTTAATATAATCTCTATTACTTGGGCTCTTTGGTTCAACTGCACATGTCTGGCGTGTCAACATGCTAATGAATACATTGTATGTTTAAAATAGGGTGGAAAACTGCCCATAAGAGGAGATCTTAGTATTATAATGAGTTAAAGGTAACTTCAGGACAACTTGGGGGCTCCCGCACAGGTCCTCAGCTCCAGACCAGCTCAGAGTGGCCCAGGCAAGGGGCTACCAGGGGAAACACCTAGCCTGGCCTTTCCTTGTCAGGAACTGCTAGTTCTGCAAAACAAAGCATATTCCTTCCCTGCTTTTGTCCCTTCCCCCTCCTCCCTTCTGCTGATAGCTTTCAGCCCTCTGATCTGAGTAACTCCCTGTTGCATCTTGGCTAACACAGGCACTGTGCATAGAAAGACTCTCTTAAAACATACAACCAACAAGCAACAGTGACAGACCCTGGGGAGGATACAGAAGGACAAGAAAAGTAGAGTAAAGGGAGACTTCCTTTCACTGATCATTTTTTGGTAATAATTATAAATACCATGAATATGTACTGCCCAGTCAACATACAAATAAATACATATTGTAAATGGGATGTGGAAAGAATAGAGAAATGGAGAAAGAAATAATTAATTCTCTTAACAATCCTGCGGAAACTGTTTTAAAAAGGAAGAGACATCAGGGGCGCCTGGGTGGCTCACTCCGTTGAGCGACTGACTTCGGCTCAGGTCATGATTTTGCAGTTTGTGAGTTCGAGCCCCGTGTCGGGCTCTGTGCTGACAGCTCGGAGCCTGGAGCCTGCCTTGGATTCTGTGTCTCCCTCTCTCTGCCCCTTCCCTGCTCATGCTCTGCCTCTGTCTCTCAAAAATGAATAAACGTTAAAAAAAATTTTTTTTAAAGAAAGAGACATCAACTAACTCGTGTGAGGTCACAGAACTGCTGAGTAAAAGTGAGGGTTCAGATTTTATTCTACCCCCCAACTCCTTAGTCTGCTTTTTCGGAGACTTTATGCTGTTCTTCTCGTCTCCCCTGTCCCAGTCATTCCAATTCTGTGATGGTTCTCTGTTCCATGCCATCTAAACACAGTTCCCTGATTCTACCACAGTCATTCTTTTGAACTCACTCTTAGTGATCTGTACCTTCCTTAATGATACAACTCTATATCCATCCAGACTTCATTTTTACAAATAGAAGAGAATTTTCCTAAAAAGAATCTCATAAATCAAAAGTATTTTCAGAGCATTTCACGTATTGTTGCTTCTCAAAGAGATATTTACTACTTACATTTTCCTTTTAAACCAAAAAGCAACTCTACCTCCCTTTACACAGTACCATTAGGCTGTGGATTTGCAAACCTAAACTGTATAATCCTTTCACCCTTTGCTGGAAGGTGTGTCAATCAGAGTCCCAGCAGAAAACAGATGATCCCCTGAAACAAAGTAATTGAAAAACATAACAAGGGCACTATTTGCATGGGTACAGGCAAAAGAGTGGTTGAGAGAAACCCCAAAAGGATGGTAGAGGCTAGTAGAAGCAACACTACCACCCCTTTGAATGAAGAGACAAAAGAGGAAATAGGCATTCAGTGACTATAGCCCCCTGGAAGAAAGTCAGGGAAATAAATATCACAGTATCATGCTCCTCTTTTTCTCTGGTTTTCTCTGCTGATGCCGCCATTGGCTTAACCCAACCAGAAACCAGATGGCCATGGAGCCCATTGACAAGATCCATTAGGGAATGCCTCCCAGGACTTGGAGCAAGGTACACAGAGGCAGAAAGTTGATCTAGAGAGGCACAGAGAGAATACCTCACGTAGTCTCTGTCATATACATTACCATAACAGTCAGTCATCATTTCTTCTGCTGACCGGCAGCTGTGTGGTGCTAACCTAATTACTGGCTTGTAACACAAAGTCTTCTCTATGGTTCTGAAATATTCTCCAGATTTTTAGCTGACCACCCTGAGCTTCAGACTTCTCCACCCAAGTGTTAAAAGCACAATTTGAAAACAAGGAAATGGTTGTGTGGGAAAAATTCCTCAAATCTGTACTTCATAACTTTGATACTTTCTATAAGGTCTTCCAACCAGCATGACCAAATCCTTTCAAGTCCAAGTCCCTGAAGCTCCACACTACTGTCTGAGGAGTTACCATGCTTGCTGCTCTCTGGGTCCTAGCATACTCCCCACCATGTACTCTGCAAAATTCTTGAAGAATTTGGTCATTTAGCCAAGACCATCTCAACAAAGTTTTGTACCTCCTACCTTCTCTGCAAAAATGTGGTATTTAAAATTAGCCCTTGAAAAGTTGCATGAAATTTCTGTAGATAGAACTGGATCTTAACATCCTAGATCAGTTCACATTTGAAATGAAATCTTCCAGGGCTGATGGAGGAAGAAAGTGAGCCATAGTGGAAGGCCACTAGAATTAGAAATCAAGAGCCTACATCCTAGTCACAGTTCTGCTGCTGAGTAACTGAATGACCTTGGAGAAGGTACATAAACCTGGACCTATCCTCAGAAATATAAGCGAACTGAATTAAGCGATTCTTAAGATCCTCTAAATATTGAGTACCTTATAGCTTTAAGGATAAATAAAATGGGGAGGATAAACTTCGAGAAAGATTTAAAATTTCCTCTATGTAACCAATGGAACCTGAATCATATAAGGAAAGAGAAAAAAAACAATGCTTTCCTAAGTATTGTCCCTTTCTCAAGAGAATGTCTTTTTGCTCAATGATTTCTTCAGAGCAACTTTGACGTCTTTATTTCTTAAGCTATAGATTAGCGGGTTGAGCATGGGCACAACGGTGGTATAGAACAAGGAGGACACTTTCCCCTGATTCATAGGTAAAAGAGAGGATGGTTTGAGGTACATAAATGCCCCTGACCCAAAGAAAAGAGAAACAGCAATTATGTGAGAGCTGCATGTGCTGAAGGCTTTGGACCTGCCCTCAGTGGAACGAATATGGAGAATGCTGGTGAGGATGAGGGCATAAGAAATGAAGATGGTAACTGTGGGCACGCCAATATCAATGCCCACGACAACGAAAACTACCAGCTCATTTACATAGGTGCTGGTACAAGAGCGCTCAAGAAGGGGAAGGATGTCACACATGTAGTGGTCAACCAGATTGTTGGCACAGAAGGTCAGTCTCACCATGCATGCCGTGTGGGCCATGGCCCCAGAAAACCCCATCACATAGACACCCAACAGAAGAAGCGAGCAGACCTGAGGAGACATGGTGGCTGTGTACACCAGTGGGTTACAGATGGCGATGTAGCGGTCATATGCCATTGCTGACAGGATGAAGGACTCAGAGACAACAAAGAAAAGAAAAAAGAAGAGCTGAGTCATACACCCTGCGTAGGTGATGATGTTCTTCTTTGAGACAAAACTCATCAGCATCTTGGGAGTGATAACAGTGGAATAGCAAAAATCTATGAAGGACAAGTTGAAGAGGAAGAAGTACATGGGGGTGTGCAGGTGAGAATTCAGCCCAATCAGGGTTATCAGACCCAGGTTCCCCATCACAGTGACCACATAGAAACCTAGAAACAGGAAGAAGAGGGGCATCCGGAGTCCGGGCTGGTTGGTTAAGCCTGCAAGGATAAATTCTGTCACAGAGGAGTTCTCAGCTGCCATTCTCATTAAAGGCATTCTGTGGAAACAAGAGGAAAAAGTCACTTAGAAAGGGAGACAGAGACAGAGGCCCCTTCTTCCTCCCATTCTTGAAAACCTGATCCACACAAAGAGATTTTGGACTTGCAAAAAGGCCTTTCAGGATGCCTATGTGTCTGTTCTCACAGCCCCCTAAGGAGTCTGCCACTAGAGTACCCTCTGGAGGATGGACCTTTCTCCATGGTGAGGGCAGATGCTGCTGCGAAGAAGGGTCTCAAGGATGAGCTCAGGAGTCTTCTGGGCCTTTGGTCTATTTATTGTGTCCTTCCAACTCCAGCTTATGCTCAGGATTATAAAACCTCGGGCCAATACCTGAGGAGAGTCCGCTTAAGAGGTGGGAGCCAGCCCACTGTGCCTGGAGTTTCCACTCCATGGTCACCCATGGGAGAGGGTCTTCCCCAAAGCCTTTACTACCTGAGGTTGGGGACTTAGGAAAAGTTCAGCCCAGATTCAGTCACTCACCCTTCTTCAGCCCAGAGCCTCAATTGTGCCTTTCAGTCCCGTTCTTATCCTCAATCGTTCAGACAGATAAATGGCTATAATGCTAACACAGATAAAGGAACAAAGCACAGACCATTTTAGCTCCTGTCCTGTTTGAAGGATCAGAATTTGGATGGCCTTAGAATTTGTTCTGAGCTAAAGAAGGTGATATTTCATGGAGGCTTTGCCCCAAGGCTATTTTCCAGTTTGTAGAAGGGAGACAGGATTCTTACCTATAATCAGTGCCAGCTGGTGACAGGAGACTGAGCAGTGTTTTTCTAGGTTTAGAGATCTGGGGACCTGATTAGAAGTAGAAAGTCAGAGGATCCCCCGGGATCACAGCCCTGGAAACTAACTTTTTAAAAAAATGAATATTTGCTTGTACCCTTGATAATATTTGAATGAGCTTTTAGAAAAATTATTCATTTATCCAATTAACATCTACTCAGTAAAATGCAAAGCATTGTGCAAAAATAATCACTTACCATTTATTGAGAACTTATTATATATACCAAACATTCCTAGCACTTCTGTACCGACCCCAGCAGTCCAGGATCCAAAATCATTTCACAAACAATACTTCCTTTTAATTCTCCCCCAAATCCTATGAACTGGGTTTAATCACTCCTGTTTTAGAGGTGCAGTAATTCACCAGATGTTAAATTAAAAAGGCCGTATTAAATCTAGGTCCATCTTACTCCAAATCTGGTGTTCTTAGTAATTGTGTTTAACATCTGCCTATGGGAGATAATAAAATATGTAAACAGGGTTCTTGCCTTCAAGGGTCTGACAATCTCTTGGAAAAGATAAGACAGAATACACTGAACTTAGTATGCTGAAAAAGATATGATAAAATACAGAAAAGGTAAAAGTAAAATGCTATTCAAGTTCAGAGAAGGGTATTCCATACACCACTTAAATTTCAGTTTATCACAGAAATCCCATAATATCTAGTTCAGGGAGAAACAGACTTTCCTTGTAATCCCTTGGAATTGGAGTTTAGCAGTAAAGAAAAATCCCCATCAGTTAAGAACTATTTTTTCCAAAATTGCTAAATTGTTGGAATTTTTGATGGTCCCTGCCCTCTACCCTGTCAGCTCTCTTTCAGGAGGCTCCCAGTGAGCTCATACTGACTCTGATGACCTCGTAGCTTGAACTCCCTTCTTCCTACCAAACCACCAACGTTTATGTCCCTATTTTGCTTACTTTGCTCTTTTTCTAACTCTCCCTCATGACAGAAGTTATCCCACTGTGCCTCAGTATCTCAGTGTCTTGCTTGAGCCCAGTGACAGCTAATTCACACTTTTGGGGTCTCAGATTTGAAGCAATATTAAAAACCATCTAGTCCTAACAGTTGAGTTAGATGAGCCTATGCATATTAAAAGTGCATTTACTGCTGCTCCAATGCAAACATAATAAATTCAAATCCCAGAAGTGGAACTTCATGATCTGTTTTTACCTCTAAATCTGTCCCTGGTGATTGGGGTGTTTAGCCAGGTTTGGGATTCACTGATCTAGCCCTCCAACCCTACATCACCCAGACAGGAAAACTGAGGTCCAGCTAGTCACACAGCTGGTTGGTGGTGGAGTCTGGAATCAAACTTGAATCTCTAACTTCTCCAGTTGGAGGGGTTTTCCAGCCTTTCTAAAAGAAGCCCACCTGCTCTTTGACTTGGCTGAGTACAATGCAGAGCACAAGGAAAGGGCATAATTGGACATCAAACTTAGAACAGCACCCCAGGGTTATAGTAGGGAGAGACTTAAATGCCATGTCAAGAAATGTGTATGCAGTGTGAATCCATGGAACATTTTGAACAGAAGAATGGCATGATCAGGGGAATGACATGATCACATGTGCTGAGGAAGACCAATTAGTCTAACAGGCTACTATCAGACATCAGTGGCTTAATACAGCAGTCCCCCCAGGCAATGTTCTATCTTGTAATTCAGACAGGATGCTTTAACTCCAAGGACAACAGTAAGACAAAGGACAAAGTATGGACTTTCGAAAAAGAGTTAAATGGAGCAAAAGGCCTTTCTAAACTTTTTGGCACAGTAAAAATCACATAATGTGGCCCCTGCCTTATAGCTGTGGTATCATCTACCCTCTGCTCTGAACAATTTTGCAAGGCCCTGTCCCATCACCAGGCTGTCTGTGTTGGACATTGTTTCTGCCTCGTTTCAGCCCATCTTTTTGGCTTCTGCTGTTGCTGTGGCAGCTGGCTGCACGCAGTTGTAGTCAAGAAGCACAGTTCACCAGCTGCACCACTTTGGACTGCTTTGGCAGATATCTCTGCCACCACACAGACTGTCTGCTGGAATCCCCCCAGCCGCTCTGGTGCATGTGCAAACCTGCAGGTGTGAAGGAGTTAACACCCCTGGGAGTCAGTGGATAAATGCTCTGCTCTTCTGTGTCTCTAGTGCTCCATTCCTCATGGATTCTCAACGGGGCCTCAGAGAGATGGGTTGTGAATTTCCCATTGAGGCAAACACCGTAATGGCCTGCCTTGGACTGGCTTTCCATCCTTCCCTGCTTCACTCTTCCTCTTCCCTTAGATCACTTCCAGAAATAAGCTACCTCCATATAAGTCCTTGTCCCCAGCACGGCTTTTCTCAGCTGAAGTGCTCCCAAAACAGTATTTGGAGCAAGTTTGACCAAAATGTTCCTTACTCCACCTGGGAGGAAGCAGCCTCACCCAAACCTGTTTGATTCCAGGTCAGGGAAATAAATATGAATCACTAAATTTATCAAGTACCAAAAAATCCACATATCAGAGAATTTTTATTTCTTGAGTATGCCCTAACAAAATGCCAAAATACTAGAAGGAACAGGATCTCAAATCATTACCAGCTCATACCCTAATGGACATTAGCCAGAAAGTCCTAGTATCTTGACTTAGATCCATTGAAGCTCCTCCTGACATCTTGCTGTCTTTGTGACCATCCATATACCTCCCTGAGCCGGGACAGGTAAGAACTAAGTTTATTCATGTTTGTATCTTTAGAACCAAATGTCAGACCTGGCTTGCAGCAGCTCAGAAAACATTTTTTCATCTCAGATTTTCACCCTTCCTCATCTGTGAAATGGGAATAATGATAATAATCCATAAGACTGTGGTGAGGGATAAATTAAATCATAAGAGCCTAGCAAAGAGGCTGACACAAGGAAAAACCTTGATAAATGTTTATAGAAACCCCAGAATTAGACCCACAAAAGTATGGCCAACTAATCTTTGACAAAGCAGGAAAGAATATCCAATGGAAAAAAGACAGTCTCTTTAACAAATGGTGCTGGGAGAACTGGACAGCAACATGCAGAAGAATGAAACTAGACCACTTTCTTACACCATTCACAAAAATAAACTCAAAATGGATAAAGGACCTGAATGTGAGACAGGAAACCATCAAAACCCTAGAGGAGAAAGCAGGGAAAAACCTCTCTGACCTCAGCCACAGCAATTTCTTACTTGACACATCTCCAAAAGCAAGGGAATTAAAAGCAAAAATGAACTATTGGACCTCATGAAGATAAAAAGCTTCTGCACTGCAACAATCAACAAAACTAAAAGGCAACCAACGGAATGGGAAAAGATATTTGGCATATCGGACAAAGGGCTAGTATCCAAAATCTATAAAGAAGTCACCAAACTCCACACCCAAAAAACAAGTAATCCAGTGAAGAAATGGGCAGAAAACATGAATAGACACTTCTCTAAAGAAGACATCCAGATGGCCAACAGGCACATGAAGAGTTGCTCAACGTTGCTCCTCATCAGGCAAATACAAATCAAAACAACACTCAGATACCACCTCATGCCAGTCAGAGTGGCTAAAAGGAACAAATCAGGAGACTATAGATGCTGGCGAGGATGTGGAGAAACGGGAACCCTCTTAAACTGTTGGAAATGCAAACTGGTGCAGCCACTCTGGAAAACAGTGTGGAGGTTCCTCAAAAAATTAAAAATAGACCTACCCTATGACCCAGCAATAGCACTGCTAGGAATTTACCCAAGGGATACAGGGGTGCTGATGCATAGGGGCACTTGTACCCCAATGTTTACAGCAGCACTCTCAACAATAGCCAAATTATGGAAAGAGCCTACATGTCCATCAACTGATGAATGGATAAAGAAATTGTGGTTTATATACACAATGGAATACTATGTGGCAATGAGAAAGAATGAAATATGGCCTTTTGTAGCAACGTGGATGGAATTGGAGAGTGTTATGCTAAGTAAAGTAAGTCATACAGAGAAAGAGAGATACCATATGTTTTCACTCTTATGTGGATCCTGAGAAACTTAACAGAAGACCATGAGGGGAGGGGAAGGGAAAAAAAAAGGCTAGAGAGGGAGGGAGCCAAAGCATAAGAGACTCTTAAAAACTGAGAACAAACTGAGGGTTGATGGGGGTTATGGGGGGGAGGATGGGTGATGGGCATTGAGGAAGGCACCTCATTGGAAAGAGCACTGGGTGTTGTATGGAAACCAATTTGACAATAAATTTCATATTAAAAAATAATAATAAAGGCAAAAAAAAAGAAAAGAAAACTTACATAAAATATATATAATTTAGGGAGGGAATGAGAGAGAAAGAAAGCCTGCTAAGAGCCAGATGAGCCTGTAAGGGCAAAAGAGAGGCTAATATAGGGAGGAAGTGAGGAGAGCTGATTGACAGAAATAAGAGAAAGCTGAAAAAGTGTTTTATTTCTTCAGAAGTTTAAGGCCCAACTCTCCAATGTAACTTAATCACAGACAGGATCAGGATCCTTGAGTATTCCACCTGTCCCTGCTTCCTGTCCCACCATGGATGCCCTATTTTTCTTAGAACCACACTCTACCACACCACAGAGGCCAAATTATGAGGTCAGGTGAGGTTTCATTCACAGCCTCTGATCTTTCCTTTTTGTGCCCATTTCTAGTCTCAGTAAAAATTCCCCTTCCCCAAACAACTCACAGTCCTAATGCATGCTCTACCTTCAATTGTCAAAAGCAGTTCTCAGGAAAGAGCTCACAAATTCATCAACACAGTCCGCTAAGGACTTGTTGGGGATCATCCATTCCACACCCTCTTCCAGGCATATTTTTTTTTACAAAGACAAAATCTATAACCAAAAAAAAAAAAAAAAAAGAGAGAGAGAGAGAGAGAGATCTCTACTTATGAATTTTGAAACAGCACTCAATTGATGAGAAGTGCATTTTGGTGGGGAGTCACCTTGTACTGGGTTTATAATCAGAATTGCTGGGGTGCCTGGGTGGCTCAGTCGATTGGTCATCTGTCTTCAGCTCAGGTCACGATCTCATGGTTCGTGAGTTTAAGCCCCACGTCGGGCTCTGTGCTGACAGCTCAGAGCCTGGAGCCTGATTCAGATTCTGTGTCTCCCTTGCTCTCTGCCCCTCCCCCTCTCACACTCTGTCTCTCTCTCTCTCTCTCTCTCTCTCTCTCTCTCTCTCTCTCTCTCTCAAAAATAAACATTTTAAAAAATTAAAAAAAAAGAAGAATTGCTTTGGCACCTGTCTGTTCTCCACTTGGCAAGCTAATTACAACCCCTGTATCAGTCCTGTGTATGTGTGTATGTCTTTTGTGTGTGAATGTTGGGTGACTTTTGTGCATTCCCAGTGCTTGCCTATCCTTCACACGAGGGATATATGTTTAAATCACTTAAGACCTTAAGCACAAATCTTATACTTAGAAATTTGCCACTGCTGTGGTGATTACAATAAATCCCAGTCCCTGCTCTCATTCCTTCTCTAGTCAACTCACAATTAAAGAAAATAAATCATCATCACAAACCTGAAATAAGACCCACAGGAAAAGGGCTCCATGGAGCACAGACAGCAAAGAAGACCCAAGCTTCATTAAAAACTGACTTTTCTCTAGAAGCCTGAGAAGATTCTTGTTTGGATGATAGAACAACCAAGAAAAGTTCCTTTGGATTTATGTCACCTCGGAGCTTGTTGCCATGGGAACTACATCTCAAAATCTTCTCAACTGGGGCTTCACTAAAGTCATGTTCCTTGAAGAGCAGATGAAGCCCAAGCAGGAAGCAGTGTAGGAAGAACTATTCTTAACTGTATTCTTTTGTTGCGAAGTTGCCCTCTTTCCAAAACTTGCATCTCTATATAGTGCTTCTTTCTTTATTTATTTCTATTTTTTCCGTCTTTTTTTCCCCATTATAGTCTATTTGTATCATTCTATGCATGGTACCTGTAAATGCAATACAATGTCTCTCACGCACATGCATTAACCCACAGACTTCTGGTGGCACAAAGCTGGTCCCAAGTGCATTGACCATCACACACCAGAGGAGGCCAAGCACAAGTAACACTTTCATAAGAAGAGATACAGAACCTCACAGAAAAGAAAAGATGGCGGCTCAAACAAAGATCTTGGTTTGAAATAGCCACAGTTAACTTCTAAGCAAATATCAAGAGTTACATGGTTCTGTACGTATTTAATCTCAATTTACTTTCAGCAAGCATTTTCACCTACTTAACATACAAATCTCTACATAAATAATACACATATTTCACGTAGAATCCTAGACCTTGGAGGTCTATATGGGAGAAGGGGGGGGGGGTGGTAATTAACACATAATGAACGCTATGTACCAAGCTAGTAGTTTTACATACACTATGTCATTTATAGGTAAATGAATAATCCTCCCAAAGTACAGATTGTCATGCTTAAAATAATCATTCAATGGATTCAAGAACATTAATGCTAGTATTAATATTTTACATTTTTAAAATGCTCACTATGTGCCAGGAACTATGCTAAGTGCTTTACACAGTTAGTTTTTACAAAAATTCTGTGAATAGGTGTTATTATCCTAGTTTGCACAAGAACATTTCCTTGAATCAAAGGAATCAAACTTACTTATCTTGTAGTTAGGACAGCCCCGTCTCTTTGAGCCTCCAGGCATTTGTAGTGATGGAGGAATTAGCAGGATTTGCTAGATTAATGATCACGATGGTGAGAATAGATGAAAGTTCAAGTATCGAATGTGACTAAGATTTCAATTCCAGGACACAGAAAAGGGAAGTAAAGAGGGAAAATAAAGAGCTAGAATTTAGACCTGAATGTCAATTGCTGGACGTACATCTAAGAGGGATGGTCAGTAAACAGCTGTCACTGTGAGATCAGAGCTTGATAGAAAATCAAGACTTGTATTGGGAAATCATGGAAATAGAGGATCACAGAAACCACAAGTCAAGGGTAAAGGACAGAACCTTTCAACACAAGTGAGGAAGAAGTCATTAGTAAATGTGTCGGTGAAGACAAATGTGGTGGCCCCAAGCAGGCTTTGTAGTCAAATGACCTGGGTTCTGATCACCTCACTCACTGGCCAAGTAAGCTTTATGATGTTTATATCTCAGTGACCCCATGTATAAACAGAGATATTAACACCTAACATAGAGGACTGTTCTGAGGATTAACTATCATATGTTTAATAAGTACAGTTCACCTGTGAACAACACAGGTTTGAACTGCATGGGTCCACTTTTATGCAGATTTTTTTTCAATAAATACACCACAGGACTATAAATGTACTTTCTTTTCCTTATGATTTTCTTAATAACATTTTCTTTTCTCTAGCCTACTTTATTATAAGAATACAGTATGTAGTACATATAACATACAAAATATGTGTTAATCAACTGCTTGTGTTATCCATAAAGGCTTCTGGTCGCAGTAGGCTATGAGTAGTTAAGTTTGGGAGACTCAAAAGTTATACACAAATTTTTGACTTCCCGGGAGTTGGTGCCTAACTCCTGCGTTGGTCAGCGGTCAATATAAATTTTGAATTAATGAAGTATCACAGGGCCCTTATTCTTCTATTTCTCTTCTTACCTACTTGATCAAATTCTGCCTTTCATCCACTGCTTCAGGAGTCAATTTCCCCAGCCCAGCCCCAATTGTATCACAAGCTACTGCAAAACACAATCATATGTTGAAATACTATTTAATTTACACACCCAGTATGGAACACAATGATGAACACACATATTGTTCATTAATATTTACTAAGTTCAGTAGAAGGAAATATACATATGGTTCCATAAAAGCCCAGATGTGCAAAGTGATAAATTCAGGGATATATTTATTTTTCAAATACTGAAGGAATTTGCTAGAAGTTTCCTATATAAATAGTTTTGTAAACCTTTTTCTAAATGGTAAATAAATAATGTAGATTATATGTAACTGGTTTCACTGTAAATATGTTTGACATTTTAAATATACTAATGTTGACACTGAATTGACAGTCATGCCTGGTGATGTGTGCTTATTGGGTGTGACCTCCAGGATTAAGATATTTACAGAATAGAAGAAGGCTACCAGCATTTTGAGGACTGGCAAAGGAAAGTTACCCAGTGACAGAAAGAGCTACAAAGCCTTCCCAAATTAGGAGCTGCCCGGAGCTCAGTTTCATCATAGCCCACAGTTTGTGGCTCTTAAAATAGGAATCCATTTTTAAGTGACATTTAACTCAGCAATATATGTGCTATAAAAAGCAAATTACACTAACACTAGCAGTGTAAAATATATGATTCCAAGGTATGTTATGGACACACCATGTTCCAATATTGTGCTGGGGGGGGGGCGCAAATACAAGGAGATAATATGGCCTTATTTAAAGGCAGTTTGAGGGAGGGGAGATTATTCTAGCCATTAATGGGAATGTCTCAATTGATTTTAAAAAAATCCTATAAATGAAGATTCACTAATATAGGAAGCAACAGACTTCTTTCCTTGTTGGACAGAGATGTCTCAGAAATCCTAATTGTAACATGGTGAAGATTCTATTTTTTAACATCTGGTCAGGGAAAGCCACAAAACCTCTGTAAGGATTTTTTTTTTTTTGCACTTTTCAAAGGTTTCTCTAGAGAATGTTTCTAAAGACTAGTTTTAATCAAGAAGCAATGTGATGTAGTTGAAAGGGCCAGATTTAGGAGTCTAAAGATCTGTTGTGTGGCCTTGGAAACCTAAAAATGTCTCTCATTCTGGGATTTCTTCTTTTGTACACATGAATATCAAAACCTGCCTTATTAACAACAACAGCAAAAACAAAAACAAAACAAAACCAAAAAAACCCTGCCTTATTTACCTCATGATGTTATATATACAGTATACCAGATGTCTTCTTCCCTGCCTGTCATTAAATGTTGAAGTACTTGAAATTTCCAACGTCCTCTCTCTTATCCTACAATTTAAATAACATCTATTGATGGTTAATCATCTGTTAATTGCCTTAAGTATTCAACTGCTAAAAGGGCTCACAAGCTTCAAACCTTTTATATACTAATAACAGCTTTATCTCAAGTAACGTACAGCAATATCAGAAGGGTATACAATGAAAGGTGTCCAGATATTTCTGTCTGGCACAGGCCTCTTTGCCCTCCCACCACTGGGTTGCACAACATGCACTTTGTCTTCAGGTCTCGAACCACCACCAACATATATGAGAAACTTCTTGATACCAAGAAGTCCAAAGTCTGCTACTCTTAAAATGAGCTGGTCTTGTAGATATAGTAGACCTATGTGACCAGCCTGAACTGTTGAAACTCCCAGGCTCTGCTGAAACCTGATGCAATTATTATTATTCTTGAACTATTATAATCCAATTATTATTACTAGATAATGTTTCCAAGTTGTTGCATCCTACCCCAAAGCAGTTCAGAGACGTGGTTATAAAATACCATTTATCTTTAGTAAACGCATTCCATCGGATCGGCTAATGGTCAGTACCTTGCCCTAGGCAGCTCTGGAGATAAACATGCAGTCACTCCATACATACGTTCTATACAATTGATAGCTGCCAAATGTATTTGTCTAGTTTATACTTATGTCCTGCACTGTCAACAGATTATCAAACATCCCCACCTGAATGTCTTGAATACACATCAAAAGCTCAGCCGTGTGAAATTGTCTTCTCCCTAAAATGTTCTTCTCCTATGTTCTTTAATGAAGGCAAAATAAAAAATTAACAACCAAAATTAACACAATCTTCTTATTCTTGTATGACCTCTCCATCCAGCCTCACATCATAGCTAAATTGATTATTTAAGCTGAAACTCAACTTCTCAGTGGTGATTTGTGGGGAAGGAAAAATTATCCTCCACCCCTCAAGGTCTTCTGGCTGGTCAAAGAATTAAATTGACATGAGACAGCTTAACAGGAAAAAAATTAATTTTGTATGCATGGAGCCCAATAATAAAATTGAGACCCAAAGAAATAACCAAGACATGCAGGTTTTATACAATTTAGACCCCCCCCCCAAAAAACCAAAAACAAAAACAAATAAAACACATATACAAACACATAAATCTGTGAGAAATTCAGAGGACAAAGAAAATTTCATGTTTTGAGGCTTCACTTAGTAAAAAACTCTAAACAGAATTTATGTGGGGGTAGTAAGTTAGTAAAAGCAACAAGATTTGTTTATATAGGCTTCTTTGGCCCTGAATTCCCTGTCTCTGATGGTAAGGATCCCTCTACCTCTTGGTACAGGGAAGGTACCATTCACATGGGAGATTTATTTCTTGCTTTCAGGGGGACAAAAAGGGTCAGATTGTTCATTTTGCACTGGCTGATTCTTAAATAACTTGAATTTAAAATAAGCAGTTTGCCAAAGTGGCATATTTGGGGGCAGCCTGCCCTAAACTCTGTCAGATTAAAAAATCCTGTCACTCATTAGTTAGTTACCGTATGCAAAACAAAACTAGCTATTCAGCATGGATGATCAAAGAGCTGTAGCTTTCTTTTTGATCATTTACTTTCATACATAATATATACCCGCATACATATGCATAGCTTTGCTTTAGAGCATAAATGCAAACGTGTGATTTTTGTGAATGTGTGCGTGTGATCTAAGACCTAAAATTAAGGCCCAACATTATGTGTTATCTCAACATCTGGGGGAAACCAGAAGAGCCTCAAATAGCCTAACTATGCATTCTTCTCTCCACTCCGGTCCCACTGATGAGGTCTCCTACCCAAACAACCCTTCCTATCAGAGGGACCAAGCACATTCCCTGCTAACCCCTGAGTATCCCAGAGTTTCAGTGCCCTGTCAGTTTGAGAAACTATTCAAATAAGCCAGTTACCTTCTTACGTTGGAAGTAGTGGGTACTTAGTCCTCTCAATGCTAGAAAGCCTGGCTCCCCCAGCCCTTGGTTGTTCACCCTGTTCCTGAATGCAACCCCTTGTGGACCTGCATCAGGTGCTGTGCCCTGCACTCCTGGGTTGTAAGTATATGTGACTATTAACCTTCTGTTACCCTGTCTGTCCACTGCTGAGTGTTGTGTGCTCAGCCATCCCCATAATCATAGGGTGGGGATGCCTCCCTCAACAAAGTGAATAGGATATGATTAAACTAGAGCAGCCTTTTTGAAACCTTTCTGAGGACAGCCTGGCCACGATGCAGATATTATAGATGTGTCATATAAAACAAGAAAAGCTTTCTATTATCCCCTTACTCCATTAAAGCTGATAACTTCAGATTCTAAAATGTGGCACAGGTATGAAAAAAAAATGCTTTCACCCCGATTTATGCTCCCTGCTTCAGTTATTAATAACTTTCTCCCTAAATTGACAGAGGCCCCTGCCATATTGGACGAAAGAGCTTAAGCTCAGGGGAAAATAAAAGGTAAACCCAAATGCCTGGATGACAACTCACACTTCAATGGCATATTAACATTTGAAAATTATTTTCATATATATTATCCTATATCCTCTTTAAACCACCCCTGAATTTGTTTGATTCTTCATTTTACAGATAAAAAAAAATTGACTTCTCACTTGGTAAAAGTTAAAACAGATTCAGCGGCTAGTCACCTTGATCCAAATGCCAGGCTCTATCAACTGCATCACAAATTACCTAGATTTGGGACCATGCAGCCTTATTCTTTCATACCCTGGCATACATTTTGGAATTGCCCAGATGAAAAGGGATATTTTATTTCTGAAGTGAACTAAATTCACAAGGTCAACTAATAGTCTGGTTTTCACCTCTTAGAATATTTGAAAAAGTTGTAAGTTGTAGCTCCAAAGTTCTCAACTGTGGCTGCATAGCAGAATCACCTGAAGCTTCGTATAAATTCTGATTCTCAGGCCAGAGTACAAACCAACTAAGTCAGAAGTTTTGAAATGGGGCCCCAGCAGCAGTATTTTCCAAAGTTTCTCGGACGATTTCAAAATGCAGCCAAGGTTGAGATCACTGTTGTAGGCAGTAAAAGCTCCAGATGTTGGGCCCCCTTTCCTCCTACCTTCCTGATTTCTGAAATCAAGAAGACCTTGGTTGGTTTGATGGAGAGGAGGAGTTGCCATAATAAGTTGTCTCATTTCTGCTCAGTATCTTCCATCTAGGTTGTTCCTTCCAAAAATTATTTTAATAACGTTAAAGAAAAGTATATCCCAAACATGGAGGAATATAAACAGATGATTGATTAGATCTTTGTTATTGAGCTTAAGCATTTTCCAGAATACCTGCTTAACCCTAAACTGACAGTCTAAGAGAGTATCTCAGTGTATTTGACTAACAATTCACAACTGATGAAGGGGCAGGCCTTTTAGAGCCTTATAACTTTAGCCTTATAACATGCAAGTTTTGCATATATTGATGTCATTTCAATTGGTATAGTTCAATAAAAGAGTTAACCCTAAAGATAATATGGTTTTATTGCCCTGTAAAACATTAATTAGCCATACGTCTAACACAGCAATCTTATTTTAGCATCCTTTTCCTACATGTATGTGATTTTATATGCACCTGTATAAAATTGTATATGTGTGTGTGTGTGTGTGTGTGTGTGTGCTTCACCTATACTTCACATGCTCTTAGAATCAGCTTCTTTGTCTTCCTACTGGTTTTCTCATTAATAAGTGAATCTAATTTTGACATGTGCTAGAAACACATTAATATTTAAGCAGATTTTTCAAATTATAGCAATAATATGAATGATCAACACTTCTTTTTTTTTCATTTTTTTTAATGTTTTATTTTTGAGAGAGAGAGAGAGGCAGAGTGTGAGTAGGGGAGGAGCAGAGAGAGAGAGAGCGAGACACAGAATCTGAAACAGGCTCCAGGTTCCGAGCTGTCAGCACAGAGTCCGACGTGGGGCTAGACCTTGGGACCAGCGAGATCATGACCTATGCCAAAGCTGGACGCCCAACCAACTGAGCCACCAGGTGCCCCTGACTGATTAACATGTCTTAGATGCTTAATTTAAACCAGACATTGTACTGTTTATATACTTTATCTCATTTAATTCTTAATGAAATTGATTCTTATCCTGTTACTTGTTATTTGTTATTATACTAACTTTAGTATAAAATTATACTAATTTTACAAATGAAGGAACTGAATTTTACAGAAGTTGCTAACTTTTTAGAATTCACAGAAGTAGCTAGCGCACCTGAGTGGCTCCATCGGTTAAGTGTCTGACTTCAGCTCAGGTCATGATCTCATAGTTCATGGGTTCCAGCCCCGTGTCGGGCTCTGTGCTGACAGCTCAGAGCCTGGAGACTGCTTTAGATTCTGTGTCTCCCTCTCTCTGCCCCTCCCCCTCCCATGCTTGGTCTCTGTCTCTCAAAAATTAATAAACGTTAAAAAAAATTTTTTTTAAGAATTCATAGAAGTGAGAACCCAGCAAGCAATTCCAAATTGTATTACTCTAGTAGCCAAATTCTTAGCCATTGATAATCCATTTTCTTTGAGTTTGTGGTATCTCTGTACATTGGCCTAATGGTTTTGCCATAAACAAACACTTCAATTTTAATACCTCCTAAAAAATAACTTTCTCAGGCCCCCCTCCTTGCACTACCTGCCCCCACTCCCTCCCTTTGGAGAGAGCTTCTGCCATATGACTAAGGAAGGGATACAGTCCTGAGCAAATAATCAGAGTCTTCCTGTCTCTGAGGATGTATTCTCAATATCCTGGCTCCTCATCATCCAGCCTCAGTAAGTTCAAAACCCACATTTTAGCAAGAGCTGACACTTGTACCTCAGTGTATAGTTTGAAACCCACTTTATACCCTATCTTAATAAATTCTTGCAATTCTGAAGAATGTACTATTTTCCTAATTTTACAGAAAAGACAACTGGGGTACAAATACTTTAAAACCCCAGTGGGGATCTTTTGCCTCCAAATTTCAAAGTTGATGATCTTTCTAATATATTCTTTTCTGCCAAGCATCCCCTAGCTTTTCCAGAACTTTGGGTCTAAAAGGAAACTCTAACAATGATATTAAAACGTTATGGAAAAAGACCAGAGTCAGGGAGGTAAAACATGTACCAAATGCAGAGCAGTTTTGGGAAATAAATCAGGGCTCAGAGCCAAACATCCCTGGGACAAAGCATACTATAAGTGGAAGCAGTCCTAGCTGAGTTTTGGATCCCTATTCCTACCCCAAACAACAAAATGCAGGCCTTCGATGCATTTTTTAAAAAATCAAACCAAATTCCACACCAATTAAATGGGTGGCCTGGTCCCACAGTACTCCCTCTCCCCACACACCTCATTCATGAGAGGGTAGCATAAAACCACAGGGCTCTGCCTCCTACTGAGAGACAGCTGACTGGCACCATTCCAGGTAAAGTCCCAATCTCTGCATTCTCTACCAACAAGGACATATTCAAGCTCAGGTCTCCCTATAATTACCAGTGTCCTGGCCCCTAGCCTGCCATGTTATTCAGAGAATCATCTCTTGCTGCTAGCACAGATACTCCCAAACCTGGAACTGCAAACACTCTCTGCTTGGAGCCAGCTGTGTGAATCCATTGTGTCCTCACCCTACTTATCTTGGGATTCCATCCTGACAGCTGTGTAAGCCCACACTCGGCAATATCATATCACTTGCACACACGACTGCAGAGCACATGCTCACAGGTCCTCCACTGCCTCCACAGAGGCCCTCCCTCAAGAGATTGTTCCCTGCCCAGTAAACTCCTGGGATCTGATGATCAAGTTCATAGCTGTGGGCTTTCTGCTGTTGCTGATGTCCCTGACATTTTCCCAAGAGTTCTGCACCAGTGCTTTGTTGTCATGAGCCACTTTTGAATTGTCCACAGTTTGAAAAGCACTTGTCTGAAGAATACATTTTGAGACCAAAAAAGCATGGGGAAAAAAAGAGAGAGAGAGAGACAGTTCAGCTTAAACTATTACCACTTCCATGATTTTTCAATCAAAATCTAGAAACAAGCTATTTTATCTACAGGTTAATTTTTATTACTTTGAAAAATTAAGTTTCCAATCATGTAGATCTCATTATTGAGGCACAGTAATTTCTTCAGAGACTAGAACCTCTAAAGTTCTGAGGCAAGAGAATTATTGGTTTTGAAATGTTTCACTCCCCACCTCCAAAGCTATTGATTACATAGTGCCCACCGTTGCCTGGTACATAATATGTGCTGGATAAATGTTGCTTCTGTTTCTTCTCTACTTTTTTTTCCATCCAAACCATGTGTTGTTTTGGGCTCTCGATTTATTCACCCACTTCACAATCTCTATTAAAGAGAATGTGGAGGGACGCCTGGGTGGCTCAGTAGGTTGAGCATCTGACTCTTGTGTTCGGCTCAGGTCATGATCCCATGGTCATGAGATCAAGCCCTGTGTCAGGCTCCGTGCTGAGCATGGAGCTGCTTGAGATTCTCTCTTTCCCTCTGCCTCTTTCCCCACTTACACACTCTCTCTCTAAAAAAAAAGAGAGTGTGGAACCCCTAGGATGTGGCAGACCTGACCCCCTATTTTTTGTGATGCTGTTTGATCATTTAAATTTTCCATTGAGAGAGCCTCAACCTCATCTTGCCTGTTTCTTCTCCATTAAGTGGGAAAAAGCATCAGTTTGTCTAATGTCTTTTTCTAGGAAATGACAATGGGAAAACCAATGCCAAATGCTTTCCCACTGCATTCACTTCTTTCCTCCAACACCACTTCCAACCTGTACCACTCCCCTGCATCTAAACTCAGCTTGAAACAATAAATCCTCTAAAACATACCACCTACCCCAGGAAGTAGATATCAACATCAAACTGTATGAGTGCTGGTGCCGACATGCATGTTAGTTACCAGACATGGGCCACTGCTGGCCTGTCTGGGTCCAATAACTGTTGGGAAAGAGAACTCCCAGACTGGAAGCCTGAATCAGTGCATTTAGCTGGAATGAATGCAGTTCCTTTTCCTATTATGACACAGCAAGGGCCTCCCCTCCCCGCCAGAAAACAAACAAACAAACAAACAAACAAACAAACAAAACCCTTGGGCACAGTGCCTGTAAAATCAAAAATTTGGAAGGAGGCAAAGAAGTAGCAACCTGAAGAATTACTGATAGATTGTGTTCCAGCTCTCGTTTTCCATTCCAGCAGAGGGCTGCCTTGAGAATGCATTCCTGTTCCAGGGCTTCCTATCAGTTTTTTAACATTAACTTCAGTAACCGGCAGAGTGCCTTTGTGGTCAACCCATTTAAGAATCCCCCAGCTCACCACAAGCATGATGAGACTGGCCAATACAAGTTGTGTTTGCCTGCATTAGATCCCTGCCTGTCTATCTATCTGCCTCTACATATCTTCTGCCGTGGAAGGCATCTGTGGCAAAACATTCTCTGTTTCATCTGAATTCCTTTTATTCATGTCATAATCTTTCTTCAAGTGCTCAGTGATCCTTGACTATTCTCTTGAAACTGAGTTGATAGGACACTCAACAGGCTTGGGCCACACTTGGAAATTGGAAGACTTCACTCTTTGGTGATTCATGTAAGAACCCCAACTTCAGTATCTACAGGTCTTTCCTCATAGGCTGGGCAGTTTCACCAGAAAGGAGACCCTGGTCTTCTAATTTAAGAGGTGGAAGGAAAGTGCCTTAATAATGATGCTGCCAACATTCAGAGAGTTTGGTGACTAACTCCAAGAATTTCACCTAATCCCTGTCTTTTCAGTTTGGTTGGTCCCCTTGCCTAGTGTCTAGAGTCCAGGGGCCCTGTGGTTCAAACTCTTCAAACAGTAAGCCTTAAGATTTCAGCCAGGCTGGAGAAGGGCAGGAAAATTGTGAAATTGTACCTGTTAGGGGAGAGAGAAGGTAAGGAAAATAACATACAATAATGTCTCAACAATTTTTCTGGCATATTAGCTGTAAGTAGCAAGTTAAAGTCTCTAAGCCTCATTTACTTCATCTGTTAAATGGGGTAGCAGAACCCACTTCTCACTGTTAAGTCAGGAAACAGATTCCTTTTTTGGTCCTTACCCATCATATCGATTTTCAAAAGTAAATTTCAATAAATTGTAAGTAGAACGTGAAACTTCATATTTCCTTCAGAAAGGAAGAAAGCTAGGGGAAAAGAGGAAGTTTCTGGCATTATGCAAAGTGCTTTCCAGAAATTGTGTCCATTATTCTTAATGGCAGCCAAATGATGTTTATTTCTTTTTACAGGTAACTAAGCTGGGTTTAACAAAGTGAAATAATTAGCTGAAATTCACATGTTAGTAAAAGAGAGAGAAGAGGTGCAAACTCATGTCTACCTTCTCTCAAAAATACTAATGCGCTGTGCTGCCATATATCCAGAACTTTATATTGGAAACTCTGATTACAACATTGTGGTTACAAATTGGGTGGGCTCCAGGCAGGAATTAATTCTCTTATTCTCAGAGAAATTAAAACTGTACAGCAATGTCATTCCGTGCAAAGTATATGGGATTTATGGCCAGTCAGAGCTGGCTCAAACTCAAACTGCTTCATTTGCTGTGAGAACAACATGAACTCTGCTAGGTAATAGGATTTCTTCTGCAAGTTAAAGGCATTGGCAGTGTCAGTCTCCCAAGGGAGAGGTAGAACCACAAACAAACGTTGACACTGAGACCCTACATAGACTGAGGAGGGAGAAGTCGATCTCCCGCTTTATCTGGACTTTGAGACATACACATGTCCAAGTGAGACCTTCAATGCTGAGGATGAGAGAGGGCTTCTTCTCCAGGTACAGGGAGGAGAGTAACCCCTGTGGGGCATGTACTAAAGATGAGTAATGACACCCATAAGACATATTCTCCACAAGTGTTCTGTGTTTTGTTTTATCTAGCCTTTATTTTCTGGCCCCACAAAACTGTGTGTGTGTGTGTGCATGTGTGTGTATGTGTGTGTCTTTTTTATTGAGATTTAATGTAGAAACAAGAAAGGGCACAAATCTTAAGTGTCAATGAATGTTTACATATATGTACATCTATATACATATAGCCCAGGTGCTCCCCAGCCTTTAAAAAAGAAAATAGCAGGGAAGTCATTTTGGAAGTATTATTTGAAAGTCTGTGGCCTTGCCACATGCAGTCATTTTTCCCGTGTTGAGCACGGGAGCATAGGGAGTAGCAACCCTATGAGGCCTGCATCCCATTGGGCAGCACCTATGTGATGTCAGCATCAGGCAGAAGACACAAGGGCAAGAGAAGGAGGAGTCCCCAGTGAAGAACCTATGGCACGTGGTCCGATAACTACTCTCTACCCAGAGAATCTCCTTCCAGTTTCAACGTTGAATGTTCTACGGCTGACTTTTAGGAAAATTCTCTCCCCTTTCAGCAGGAAGACTCTTACCCACTGCTTTCTTCACTCCCTTCTGAGATTCAACAAATGTAAAGCAATGGCCAAGTCACTACGGTATAAATTACAACTTTCATTCATTCATTTACTGTCTTATCACTCATTTATTCATTCATTTTTAAAATCTAAAATTATGTATGGGGCAGCCATTTGGGGCCATATAGCAGTTGGAGCATGCTATAACCCAGTTGAGCATGCTGGGTTAAAGAAAAATGCATAATTTTGGTGCATGGCTGAGCTGCCAGGAAAGTAAAGAGGTTCCTGGGTGGACAGAAGAGACAGGAAAGCAAGAACCATACAAAGCAGGGCAAGGGTGGAGCCTATACGTATCCTGGGGAATCTTCGAGACCAAGTGTTCATATGCGAGGGACTGGAGACAAAGCCTGGGTCCAGGCAGCCTTCCTTCCCAGTGAGTGAAGTAGAAAAAAAGTGTCCCAGGCTCTTCTTAGCATTGGCTGTGGATGAAGCAGTAACACTCCTCTGGGAAATCCTAACTGCAAGCCCACACTTGGATGTATTTGGGGCTGGAATCCACATTGCATGTGACGCCTGAAAATCCCAAGCCAAAAAGTTTCAAAGAAACGAAAGCTTGTGATAACAGGATAAATCAGACTGAATCTCTTCAATAAGGAAGTGAAATTTGGGCAGAAACTTGAGCAAGGTGTGTAACTAGCTGTCCTATTTGGTGGGGTCTTCTCTTATGTAAGTCTTAGCGGAATCTCCACACTATGGGAGAAACCAGGATACCTACCGTTAACACTTCCCAATAGTGCTGTCAACCCAACCTCAGGCATTCAGATGCTCCTGCTCAGGTCTATGCTACTGAAGCAATTTAGAGTTCATAATGCTAAAGTCAGAGATGATAACCTACCAGCTCCCTGCTCTGGAAGGTGGCAATATTAAGGGGTGCCACCAGCAGTGCTCAGTTGTCCGTGGAAGAGATATCAGTAGCTCCCACCATGGTTCCAACTAGACAGTAGGGTGATGTGGCCGAGTTTCCAGCTGGCTGCCTTCTCCTAACCCCACTGGGTTCCCAAACCTGGTTCTTTCCAATAAACTCCCTGAAGTTAGCCACAGTCAGATACAGTTCTTTGCACCTAAGAACACTGCTGGCTATACTGGAAGTTAGCCAGATGGGAAATCTGAGGAAGGGGGTCGGGAGAAAGAGAGCAGGCAGGCTGTGGCGCCCTTTCTTAAACCTCTGTTTCTGCTCATAAACCCCTTCTGCCACCATCTTGGTAATGGGATAACAGACCCTCCTCTTGCTTCCCACAAAAATTGCTCTCTGTTTAGATTCATTTGTTCCCTTCCAGGGTAATCAGCCTAGTGATGAACGCAACCTACAAATGACGCCCAAAAGAATAGAGAGAATAAAAGGATAAAATATAAGCTTCCCAATATCCCGGCGTGAGTGTCAGGAAAGCTGAGAGCAGCAAGAAGACATCTAAGTGCTCCAGGAGGGTGAGGTCCATTGAAAACTTCCAGTTTTTGTCAGAATTGGAATGGGGCCAGGATAAATGAGAAGGAATCAAGTGTTTCCAGCTCTGTCTGGGAAAAGCAAAGTTAGCAGAAACCACGATACCTACCATTAACAGAAAACAGGCCCATTGCCTTCCATTGCAAGGGGAGTAATTGATTCCAACGGACAAAACAAACCCCCCCCGCAACATGTAGAACCTAGAGACCTAGAGAAGTACAGCAGACAGAGGAAATGCTCCCGAGAAAAGGACAATTCAGATGTGCTGTGTTCTGTTGTTGTTTTTCACTAATGTCACAGCAGTGACATAAAAACATGGCTGTCAGTTGGGAAGGGTACCACACACTGGCAGAGTGCTTCATGCATCCCCCTCGGATCCCTTTGTCAAATGTTTACGCACACCAGCTTCAAGTAAGCCTGTCGTAACATCCCAACACCTGTCCCTGCTTCGCTTTCCCAGCGAGCTTGCCTCAGGATGCTGGACACTGGTTTGTCTGCACGGAAGTACAGAAGTACCTGGGAATGCGCATTCCTTTGAAGGCAGCCCGGAGTGAATGACCGGTTAGTGTGAAGGCACAAATACTCCAGCTCCCTTAGGATTAACGAAGACAAACTCCGAGGCACGTGAGATAAACTGAAAGATTGCATGGGGAGAGTGGACGGAAACATTGAAGTAGAATCTCCACCTTTCCTAAAATGCCGCCCTAACAAGGCTCATTTTGGACGGTGTGCTCTGTACACGCCACTGGGGCCCGAGTCACGGTAGGGAAGGGACACTTCTCATCCAGAGACGGAGAGGCTAAGCCCTCCAGCCTGTGCCCAAGATGAAGCAGCCAGAACAGAGCATAACTCCTGTGGGGAAAATTCACCATTCACTTCTGTTTTGAAGCTCTGTATGTTCTCTTCAAATGTGTCTAAAATCACGGGCCTGGAGGGGTGCTGGGAGTGGCTCAGTCGGTTCAGCGTCCGACTTTGGCTCAGGTCATGATCTCGCGGTTCGTGAGTTCAAGCCCCGCGTCAGGCTCTGTGCTCATGGCTCAGAGCCTGGTGCCTGTTTCAGATTCTGTGTCTCCCTCTCTCTGAGCCTCCCCCGTTCATGCTCTGTCTCTCTCAGTCTCAAAAATAAATAAACGTTAAAAAAAAAAAACTTAAAAAAAAAAAATAAAATGATGGGCCTGGAAATCAGACACAGCCTTTTAAAAAATCATCTTCTCAAACTCCCGGAGTCTTCATTCTTTCCTCCACTAAGTACTTATTAAGCATCAAGGGTACGCCAGTTACTCTCCTAAGCAGTTTTGAGATAACTGGGCACCATAGACACTGCCCTCAATGAATTCATATTCTTGTGTCAGGATGAGCCCCACAGAAATAGGCAATTGCTCTATGGTGGGGTAAATATTCTAGCAGGTTAAGTGAAGGGTTCTGTGGAGGAACATAATGGAGGCACCTAATCTTAATGGGAACAGGAAGATATGGGGATTTAAGTCACACATCTCTAAAGAATTTATCTTAAACAACAGAATGTCTTACCTGCTTCACAAAGACCCATATTTCTCTCTTCCTCCAATTTCAAGGATGCCAAAGTTGTGGTAAAATTAATGGGACCGAGCTTAGTGCACACAATTTATGTATCCAGAGGCAAAAGCAGAGGAAAAAGATGTGCAATGGCTCTTCCCTGTCATTGGAGTAAGACATGCAAAGACAAATGAATAAGGTAAATTTTCTTTAAATAATCGAGATGATTGCTTCTCAGGAGCTAAACCCTTTGTAGTACAGTGTGTCTGAGAAAGTGTAGACATTCCATCAAGATATTTATCTGCTGTTAGGAGTATAAATTGGAATAAATTCACATCATGCCATTTGGTACCATCCCTGTGGAGAATCTATTCTGAGGAAATTGTCATAAATTCAGCCAAAGATTTTTACACTGAGGTGATAGTCGCAGTATTATTTATTCTGATAAAACACTAGATGATCTGAAACAAGAAGACAAAAGCTTTACAAAGTATGATACAGCCATTATGATGAAATAATATGCAGCAAAACTATAATTTACAGAATAGGGAGAAACAGGGAAAACTCATAGCACATTAAACAAGAAAACATTTTGTGACATTTTGTAACATGGATTATAGAATATAATCCTACTAAAAGAAAATGATTCAACTTTATTCATTTATTTTGAGAGAGAGTGTGCGTGCATGAGCGGGAGAGGGGCAGCGAGAGAGGGAGACAAAGAATCCCAAGCAGGCTCCATGCTGTTAATGCAGAGCCAAAGCAGAGTTCAAACTCACTAACAGAGAGATCATGACCTGAGCTGTAATCAAGAGATGGACACTAAACCAGCTGAGCCACCCAGGTGCCCCGTGATAGGCTTTATTTTCTTAGAACAGTTTTAGGTTTACAGAAAATTGAGCAGATAATACAGAGAAATCCCATATGCCCCTTCTTCCTCACTCACAGTTTCCTCTGTTATTAATGTCTTGCATTAGTGAGGCACATTCATTACAATATATGAGCAATACTGATAACACTATTATCAACTAAAATCTATAGTTTGCACTAGTTTTCACTCTTTGTGTTGTACAGTTCTACGTGCTTTGATAAATGCATAATGTTGTGTACCCAAGATCACAGTATCATCAGAATAGTTTCACTGCCCTAAAAATACTCTGTCCTCCACTTATTCATCCATCTCCCCCTCCCCCATGGCAACCATTGATCTTTTTATTGTTTGTATAGCTTCTCCTCTTCCAGAAGGATTTCCAGTTGGAATCATTCTGTATATAGTCTGTTCAGAATGGCTCCTTTCGCTAAGCAATACGCGTTGAAGATTCTCCCATGTCTTTTCATGCCTTGATGCCAATTGTATCAATTTGATTGATGATGTTGTTCAGTTTCACTATGTCCTTACTGATTTTCAGGCCGCTGGATCTGTCAGTTGCTGACATAGGGGTGTTAAAATCTTCAGCTGTAAGAGTGGATTCATCCATTTCTCCCTTCAGTTCTATCAGTTTTTTGCTTCATGTATTCCGGTGCTCTGTTTTCTGGCATGTGAACTTAAGAATTAGCATGTCTTCTGGAGGTTTGATCCCTTTATCATTATGTAATTCCTTTATCCCTGATAAGTTTCTTTGTTCTAAACTCTGATTTGTCTGAAATTAATATAGATACTCTAGTATCTATTAATTAGTGTTAGCATGGTACATCTTTCTCAATCCTTTTAATTTATATTACATATATATGTTTATATACAATATATTGTTTATATTTTATATTATTTATAATAATTATATTATTTACATTATATCTTTATATTTTATATGGGTTGCTTTGTAGGTCACACATCACTGAGTTTTACATTTTATCCACTCTATCAGTCTGTCTTTTAATTGGCATATTTAGACTATTTATATTTGTAGTGACTATACAGTTGAATTAATATCTATATTTGAATTGTTTTCAACTTGTTACACTTGTTCTTTGTTTCTTTTTTAATCTCCCACTCCACCTTCTCCAGTTTTTTTTTAAGTTTACTTATTATCTATTTTGAAGGAGAGAGAGAACAAACAAGCAGGAGAGGGGCAGAGAGAGAGGGAGAGAGAATCCCAAACAGCCTCTGCACTGTCAGTGCAGAGTCCCACACAGGGCTCAATCCCACGATGGTGAGATCATGACCTGAACTGAAGTCAAGAGTCAGACGCTAACCAACTGAGCCACCCATGCACCCCTTTTTTCCCCTAAAGTTTATGTGCTCCAGTTTTAATTGACCATTTATATGATTCCATTTGTTTCTCCTCTCTTACTATCAAATATGCTTTTTTTTTTATTTTTTAGTGATTGTCCTAGAGTTTGAAATATACATTTATAACTGATCTAAGTTTACTTTCTTTTTTTTTTTTTTTTCAGAGAGAGAGGGAGAGAGAGAATCCCAAGCAGGCTCCGTGCTATCATTGCAGAGCCCGACATGGGGCTCAATCTCACAAACTGTGAGATCGTGACCTGAGCCCACCCAGGCACCCCTAAGTTTACTTTCAAGTAACACTATAGCACTTGATGGGTACTGAGATGCCTTATCACAGAGCCTCCCAATTGGTCCTTTCCATCCCTTCTAACATTGCTATCATTCACTTCACCTATCCATAAGCTATAATTACCCAGGTTACCCAATATATTGGTGCTACTATCATTTGAACAAACATTTATCTATTAGATCAATTAAGAATTTAAAAAATTAATGGTTTTGGGACACCTGGGTGGCTCAGTCGGTTAAGTGTCCAACTTCGGCTCAGGTCATGATCTCACCATTCAGGAATTCAAGCCTCGCATTGGGCTCTGTGCTGACAGTTCAGAGCCTGGAGCCTATTTCAGATTCTTTGTCTCCCTCTCTCTGCCCCTCCCCTGCTCGTACTCTGTCTCTCTCTGTCTCTGTCTCTCTCAAAAATAAATAAAACATTTTAAAAACTAATGGTTTTATTTTACATTTATCTGTTCCTCCTCTATGCTGTTTCTTTTTTTTTTTAATGTTTATTTTTGAGAGAGGGGAAAGAGAGAGAGAGAGAGAGAGGAGAAAGAATGAGCTGGGGAGGGGAAAAGAGAAAGGGACAGAAGATCTGAAGAGGGCTCTGTGCAGCACAGAGCCCCTTTCTAGGCTCAAAGTAATGAACCATGAATCATGACCTGAGCCAAAGTCTGATGCTTAATCAACTGAGCCAGCCAAGTGCCCCGCTGTGCCTTTTTTATGTAGACGTCAGTTCCTGACAAAGTTCCCTCTCTGAAGAATTCCTTTAACATTCTTGCATGGCAGGTTGAGTGGTAACAAATTTCTTTTTTGTTTGTCTGAGAAAGTCTCTAACTCTCCCTCATTTTTGAAGGATAATTTCATTAGATACAAAATTCTAGGTTATAGCGTTTTTTCTTTCAATACTTTGTAAGTTTGTCACTCCACTCTCTTCTTGCTTGACTGGTTTCTGAAGTGTGTTGCAATTCTTGTCTATGGTTTTATGTTGTAATGTAGGTATTTTTTTTCCTCTGGCTTCTTTCAAGATTTTCTTCTTGTCTAGTTTTCTGCTGTTTGAATAAGATATGGCTGTCAATTTTTGGGTATTTATCCTGCTAGGTTTCACTAAGGTTCTGTGTCCATCATTAAATTTAGAAAAGTTTCATCTATTATTATTTCAATTTTTTTCTTCTGTTTCTTTCTCTTTCTTTTTTGTATATTTTTATTTTTTGGTATTCTCATTATGTGTATGCTACACCTTTTATAATTGTCCTATGATTCTTGGCACTCCACTCCATATTTTTTGTTCTCTTTTTTCTCTTTACATTTCAGTTTAGGAAAATTCTGTTGGGATATATCATCAAGATCACTGATTTCTTTCCTCTGCCATGCCTTGTCCACTGGTGAGCCCATCAAAGGCAGTTTTCATTTCTGTCACAGTGTTTGGTTTCCTGCATTTCCTTTTGATTTTTTCTTACAGTTTCCCTCTCTCTGCTTACATTACCCACTGTTCGTGCTTACTGTTCACCATCTCCATTAGAACTCTTAGCACATTGGCCATAAAGGTGTTAAGTTCCTGACCTGAGAACTCCAACATCTCTGCTATATCTGGGTCTGGTTCTGTTGCTTCCATTGTCTCTACAGACTTTTTTTTTACATTGGCTTTCAGGGTGTTTTGTTATTTTTTGGTGAAAACTAGGCAGGATGTTTTGGGTAATAAGAACTGAGGTACTTGGGCTTTAGTGTGAGGTTTTATGTTTATCTGGCTAGGAGTTATGCTGTGTTAACTGTTTGTTTAGCTGTAGGTGTCTGAGTCTTCGATTTCCTCTAGTGTCATTTTTGTCTCCCCTTTTGTCTTTAGATTCCCCTAGAAACTCTTAATTAAGAGTTTGAACCTTGCTATTCTTTCAACTCAGTGGCTGTTATTATAATTTTTTTTAATGTTCATTTATTTTTGAGAGACAGAGACAGTGCAAATGGGAGAGGGACAGAGAGAGAGGGAGACACAGAATCTGAAGCCGGCTCCAGGCTCTGAGCTGTCAACACAGAGCCCAACGCGGGGCTCAAACTCAGGAACCGAGAGATCATGGCCTGAGCCGAAGTTGGACGCTCAACCGACTGAGCCACCCGGTTGCCCCTCGGTGCCTGTTATTATAAAGATTTGTTGGGATGGGAGGACTGGGAGTTGGGTATTTCCCTTCCTTTCTCCAACCTTCACCATGAGAACCTAATGGTGCTCCCTGAGGTAAAGGTCACAAAAGTGTAAAGGTCCCCCTAAGACTGAGTCTTTAAGAGTTTTTAACATTTCAAGCCAGTCCATACTCAGCCTCCAGGGATCCATCAATTACTGGTTAAGTGTTACTATCAATATATGTATATAATCTCCAGCAGCTTCCACTCCAAGTAAGCTGTGATTGTGTATTCTCACCTCTCTCTCCAGTTTTCAGGGAGAGAGTTTGCTCTGTGACCTCAGTTCTCTGTTGGATCTAAGAAGAGCTGTTTGTTTTCAGTTTTCTCAGTTTTTTTCTTAATGTGAGAATGAGTGTGATGGCTTCCAGGCTCTTTACCTCTTAAAGCTGAAACTAACTCCAGCTAATTTTTTTAATCAAACTTTTAATTTTTTAATTATTTTTTAATATGAAACTTATTGTCAAATTGGTTTCCATACAACACCCAGTGCTCATCCCAACAGGTGCCCTCCTCAATGCCCATCACCCACCCACCCCTCCCTCCCACCCCCATCAACCTTCAGTTTATTCTGTTTTTAAGAGTCTCTTATGGTTTGCCTCCCTCTCTCTCTAACTGTTTTTTTCCTTCCCCTCCCCCATGGTCTTCTGTTAAGTTTCTCAGGATCCACATAGGAGTGAAAACATATGGTATCTCTCTTTCTCTGTATGACTTATTTCACTTAGCATAACACTCTCCAGTTCCATCCACGTTGCTACAAAGGGCCATATTTCATTCTTTCTCATTGCCATGTAATATTCTATTGTGTATATAAACCACAACTTCTTTATCCATTCATCAGTTGATGGACATTTAGGCTTTTTCCATAATTTGGTTATTGTTGAGAGTGCTGCTATAAACATTGAGATTCAAGTGCCCCTATGCATCAGCACTCCTGTATCCCTTGGGCAAATTCCTAGCAGTGCTATTGCTGGGTCACAGGGTAGATCTAGTTTTAATTTTTTGAGGAATCTCCACACTGTTTTCCAGAGTGGCTGCACCAGTTTGCATTCCCACCAACAGTGCAAGAGGGTTCCCGTTTCTCCACATACTCACCAGCATCTATAGTCTCCTGATTTGTTCCTTTTAGCCACTCTGACTGGCATGAGGTGGTATCTCAGTGTGGTTTTGATTTAATCAAACTTCTTAAAAAGAAATAAATAAGCAAATATATGAATGTTTGTTGAATTGATAATGCTTGCCATTCAAGCACCGTAAGCATTAGGTGCTGCTGCCCCAACACAGCAATAAGAAACAAAGACTTGGGTCTTTTATTAAATAATCCCCATCATGGGGACAGAAAATTGGGAGAAACTGAACTGTTACCAGAGCTGAAGCTACCCTGGATTTTCTGTATTTCCTTCTCATTCTTCTTTCCTACTCACACCTTTTCACATGTCTTGATTTCTCTTCTTGCCCGTGTCCTCTACTCACTCCTCTTTATCTTCCATCTCAACTGGAAGATACATCTTTAGATGCTCTTTTACCGAATCTTAAAACAAAAAAGGGAGACCCTAGATCTATAAATAGATAAGTAAATACATAGAAATGGATGCAGAGGTATGCTTTTACATGCCTTTTTCTATTTCTGGGAATAGTTACATCTAGGGAATGAACACAGGCATGGGGCAATTGAAGTACAAGAAAGGCTTATTTTTACTATATACTTTTTGTGCTATTTAAATTTTTTATCATTTATGTATTTTCTAGAAAAAGACACAATAATCTCTAACTGATATTAATCACCCACTCTTAATCTGATCATGTTTTCTATAAAAAAAAAAACAACAAAATAAAACTGCAGCAAACACCATATTCAGTACCAAAAGCCTGAATGCTTTTACCCAAAGATCAGAAACAAGGCAGAGATGTCTGTTATTCTCATTTCTACTCATCATTGTATTGGAGGTCTTAGTGTAATGAGGAAAACGAAAGATCCTTAAGGAAGAATCAAACCTGTCTTTATTGTAGGTGGCATGATTATATAGAGAGAAATGCAAAAAAAAAAAAAAAGTTTCCCATTTCCTCTGTTAGTCATTAAAATATTTAATAAAAAAGATTAGGAAGGTGGCTGGATACAAAATCAGTGCATTTGACCCTTGAACAAAACAGGTGTTGGGTCATCAACTCCCCACATGGTTTAAAATCCATGTATGGGGCCCCTGGGTTCCACAGTCGGTTGAGCCTCTGACTTTAGCTTGGGACATGATGTTGCGGTTCGTGAATTCGAGCCCCACATTGGGCTGGCTGCTGTCAGTGTGGAGCCTGCTTTGGATTCTCTGTTCCCCTCTCTCTCTGCCCCTACCCCACTTGCACTCTCTCACAAAAATAATAAATAAACATTTTTTAAATAATAAATAAATAAAATAAATAAAACCCATGTATAACTTTTGACTTCCCAAAAACTTAACCACTTAAGCCTACTACTAGAAGCCTTACTGATAGCATAAACAATCAATTAAGTCATATTTTGTATGTTATATGTCTTATATACTGTATTCTTACCATAAAGTAAGCTAGAGAAAAGAAAATATTATTAAGAAAATCATAAGGAAGAGAAAATACATTTATAGTACTGTACTGTAAAAGCTCCATGTATAATGGACCCATGCAGTTCAAACCCATGTAGTCCAAGGGCCAACTTCATATAAAGATAAAATGCATTCGTATATACTAGTAATAAACAATTGAAAATTAAATTTTAGGGGTGCCTGTGTGGCTAAGTTGGTTAAGCATCCGACTCTTGATTTTGGCTCAGGTCATGATCTCACGTTTCATGAGTTGGGCTCTACACTGACAGCACCAAGCCTGCTTGGGATTCTCTCTCTCCCTCTCTCTCTCTGCCCCTCCCCTGCTCATGTGTGCTATAAATAAATAAATAAATAAATAAATAAATAAATAAATACATAAATAAACAAATAAAATTAACACAACAAAATAAAATTTAAAAACCCATTTAAAACAGCACAAAAGAGGGGCGCCTGGGTGGCTCAGTTGGTTAAGGGTCTGACTTTGGCTCATGTCATGATCTTGCAGTTTGTGAGTTCGAGCCCCGCGTCGGCCTCTGTGCTGACAGCTCAGAGCCTGGAGCCTGCTTGGGATTCAGTGTCTCCCTCGCTCTCTGCCCCTCCCCCGCTCGTGCTCTGTCTCTCTCTCTGTCAAAAATAAATAAACATTTTAAAAAATAAAACAGCACAAAAGGTACCAAATTCCTAGAATAACCATAACATCCACTCAAAGCAAGTCAAGAATGTTTGTTCTTACCATTTCTATTCAACATTGTGCTGACAGGCTCCAAACCAACTCCTGTCCAACTAGTCACATAAGATTATCACATGGTCTTCAAATAGAGCCATATAAATACAGCCAGTACAATTTAAAGAAAAGATATGGGCTTTTCTTTAAGTTATTCTAAAACAATTGGATATCTTCATGAAAAAATAAAATACAATTTCTACTTCACACCATACATGATAAGCAATCTAAAATTTATCAAAAATCTAAACATTAAAGGAAAACAAGCTTTCAAAAGAAAACATGAGAATACATTTATAACTTCATAATAGGTAAATATTAAATAGGATACAGCACTAATACTAAAGGAGAAAGTTGAGAGATTGAGCTTCATTAAAATTGAAACATCTATTACCAAAAAGACATCATTAGGAATGACCATCTGAATGGGCAAACCATATACTGAGCAAAAATAACTGCAGTGTATGTGGCTGAAAAAGGACTTGTATCCAGAATATGCTTTCTTAAAACTCAAATTAAGAAGAAAAAGACTTAAGACACTATTTTTGAGTGGGCAAAAGACTTGAACTGGCAGTTCATTTCAACAGGCACTTTGCAAAGGGTGATTGATATCCAAATAGCTAGTGAAGATATTATGAATAGATTATGAATAAATAGATAGCCTGCAAATCAACATTATTACTTATTAGGGAGATGTAAAAAAAAGACTTAAGTGCTATCACACTACACATCTAAAAGAATAGTTAAAATTAAAAGGATTAGAAAATAATGAATGTTCAGAAGGATGAAGAGCATCCTTACCTGGAAACTGTTGGGAGTGCAAATCAGTTTACACCCTTCGGAAGACATCTTGGTAGTATTTAAGAAGTTTAGATATTTATCTATTCTGTGACCCAGTAAATCCACATCTAGGTATAGACCCAAGAGAAATGAGTATATTTCAAAGAAACTGTATGCTCAAGAAGTTTTACAGTGTCTTTATTAATGATAATATGCAGAAACTGAAAACAAGCCAAATGTCCATTATGGGGGTTGTTGATAAATAAATTGTTCTGTATTCATATAATGGAATGCTAAACAGCAATAACCAAGAACAGAATATGTACACATATAATGTTATGGGTGAAACTCACACTACACTTTATATTGAGAGAAAGAATGCAGACATAAAACAAGTAAATACAATATTGAATATTTATATGAAGCTCAAGAATGAGCAAAATGAATCTGTAATGATAAAAGTAAGAATAGTAGCTATTTCCAGAAAAATAATTGGGAGTAATATTTACTGGGAAGGGGCAGGGAGCAATATTCTGAAATGATGCAAATCTATCTCTTGGCCTAGATGATGGTTACATAGCCTTATACATGTGAAAAATCATTGACACTTAAGACTTGTGCACTTTTCTGTACATAACTTATACTTCAACTTAAAAGGGGTGGGATTATTTTTTTTTATTTACCAAGATTGTGCTGATTTTCCATCAACCTTACGAAACCCTCAACTTAGAAGTGTACTCAAGTCAGTGATCTTTCCCTCCACAGTATTATCTAAAGCACAGTCCTTC
The DNA here is from genome assembly GCF_022837055.1 of Prionailurus viverrinus. Lineage (NCBI taxonomy): Eukaryota > Metazoa > Chordata > Mammalia > Carnivora > Felidae > Prionailurus > Prionailurus viverrinus. The sequence goes on from NC_062570.1 coordinate 21,670,189, forward strand.
CCTTCACTTTCATTTCTTTTCTTACATCCTCATTGAACGGAACCATTCCAAAGAACAAAACTAAACATTTATCCTAACTTTCCTTTTTTCTAATAGAAGAGAACTTCCTAAGAAAAGTTAATAAGTTAAAGTATCTTGGGGGCGCCTGGGTGGCTCAGTCAGTTAAGCGTCCAACTTCGGCTCAGGTCATGATCTTGCGGTCTCTGAGTTCAAGCCCCACGTTGGGCTCTGTGCTGACAGCTCAGAGCCTGGAGCCTGTTTCCAATTCTGTTTCTCCCTCTTTTTCTGACCCTCCCCCGTTCATGCTGTCTCTCTCTGTCTCAAAAATAAATAAACGTTAAAAAAAATTTTTTTAATGTATCTTGGAAACAGTGCACATACTATTCCTTCTGAAGGAGCTGTTACCACTATTAATGTATTCATTGTTCTTTATATAAGCTGTGCCTGATTCTTTATATAAGCTGTGCCTCCATTTACCTAATACTGTGAGTGTATGACCTGTCCTGACACCACCATCTCTTTGCCTTTACCATTAAAAAATCACAGCTATTTGCAATGTCTTAAAATACAATAGCAACTGCCTTCCTGGTGACTAGTTGGTTGGTACTACTCTAATGACTCACATCTGCCCAAAACTATCTATTACTCCGTTAATTCGTTCAGACACAAAGTAAGTCTCCAAATTCTACCTTATTAATCTGTAAATAATGAGCGAAGCTTGTATCCAACATTTTTAACTCCCTTAAATCTGTATAACTCTCCATTAGACGGTCTAATAACTTAGCCTATACCCTTACAGCTCTGCACACTGCCTCAATGGATACCATCCTTGATTCTATATGGAAATTTAGCTCCCACCAAAACACCTTAAAACTTAGCATTTTGCAAGATCAAATTACCACATTTTTAACTTTCAACATTGTTGCAAAAATAACGTTCCAAAGGTTATCTCTTGAAAAGTTGCATGACATTGCTGTAAGTAGGTCAAATGCAAAGTGCGTTTTTAAATGCAAAAAGAAAAAGAAAAACCTTTGAAATGAAATCCACCAGGGAAAAGGTGAATCAAGATAGCATGGCTAAAGGACAGAAGAGCAAAGTAGATTAGAATTCAAGGGCCTAGGGGCGCCTGGGTGGCGCAGTCGGTTAAGCGTCCGACTTCAGCCAGGTCACGATCTCGCGGTCCGTGAGTTCGAGCCCCGCATCGGGCTCTGGGCTGATGGCTCGGAGCCTGGAGCCTGTTTCCGATTCTGTGTCTCCCTCTCTCTCTGCCCCTCCCTCGTTCATGCTCTGTCTCTCTCTGTCCCAAAAATAAATAAACGTTAAAAAAAAAAAAAAAAAGAATTCAAGGGCCTAGGTTCGAGTCTGGCAAGAGGTACGTGTGTGGCCATGAGCAACCTACAAATATTTATGAGTCCCCAGTGTGTAACACAACACATGAAGGGCTAGATTAAATTATTTCTTAGGCTTATTCAAGAGTAGCCATCTATGACTGTGGAAACTATTTTCATAAAACAAATAATGATTAGAATAGTTAGGGTAGAGTAAGGAGTAGAGGGAATAATTATACTTCAGAACAAGTTAAATTTTTCCCTCTAAGTAAAGGAGATCAAGCACTGGCATTCGTTTCCCTCATTGAAAAGAAAAAGAAACACTCTGGCAAACAAAGCTTTGGATCTCCTTTCTCAATCATTTTCACACGAAGAATTTTCTGCCTAAGGTCTTCTTCAGGGCAACTTTGACATCCTTGTTCCTCAGACTATAGATTAACGGGTTGAACATGGGCACCACAGCAGTATAGAATATGGAGGACACTTTCCCCTGGTCAAGGGGTAAAATAGAAGGTGGTTTGAGGTACATAAAAGCTCCTGATCCAAAGAAAAGAGATACCACAATTATATGGGAACTGCAGGTACTGAAGGCTTTGGATCTGCCCTCAGTAGAACTAATATGGAGAATACTAGAAAGAATGAAACCATAGGAGATAAAAATGGTCACAATGGGTACCCCAATGCCAATGGTCACAACAATGAAGACCACCAGCAAATTTATGTAAGAGCTGTTGCAGGAGAGCTCAAGGAGGGGAATGATATCGCACATATAGTGATTGACGAAGTTGTCAGCACAAAAGGTTATAAACATTATGTTTCCCATATGGGCAACAGCTCCAAACACTCCCATCCCATAAACAGCTAACAAAAGGAGTGAACACACCTGAGGAGACATGGTAACTGTGTATAGCAGTGGTTTACAGATGGCGACATAGCGGTCATATGCCATCGCTGACAAGATGTAGGATTCAGAAAACACAAAGAAACAGAAGAAAAAAAACTGAGTCATACACCCTGCATAGGAAATGATGTTTCTCTTTGTGACAAAACCCATTAGCATTTTAGGGGTCAGAGTCGTGGAGTAACTAACATCTATGAAGGACAAGTTGAAGAGGAAAAAGTACATGGGAATATGAAGGTGAGAATTCAGCCCAATCAGGGTTATCAGGCCCAGGTTCCCCACCACAGTGACCATGTAGAAACCTAGAAACAGGAAGAAGAGGGGCATCTGGAGTTCTGGCTCATCTGTTAAGCCTGCGAGGATAAACTCTGTCACAGAGGAGGCATTATCTGCAGCCATTCTCCTCTAGGAGAGTCTGTAAGGGAAAAAGAAGAGTCACTGAGACAGAGAGAAGCCACACACCATGGAATTTAAGGGGCTGACATGGAGAAGACAAGAATGGGAACATTTACTGGCACTGTTCTAAATGTTGTGTGGCATTATGAGTATCCCCATTTCACAGATGAGGACACTGGACCTAAGTGACTTGCACAAGTCCTGATGCTACTAAGTTACAGCAGGAGGTGAACTCAGGTGGTCTGGCTCCTGGGCTTTGAGCTTTTACCCACTCTGCTAGAGGACAGACCAGGGCAGGCAGGCACTCACCCTCCTCTGCTTGGAGTCACAGTGCTGTTCTCCACTGGCTCTCATCCATCTCTTTCATGGAGACTCAACTGGCCCCAATGAAAAGCAAGTGACAACTCAGAGCTCAGACCCTCTGCTTCTGCTTCTCTACTTTGAGAAGCAAAACCTCTAATTTATCTTGCTGCGCTGAAGAACTTGATCTTTGATTGTGGCTTTGCTGCAAGTCTCTTGTCCAAATTCTGGGGATGAGACAGCATCCTTTCCAAATGCCCATGGATAACAAGAGACTAATCTCAGTGACGTAGTTACAGAGACTCCCTCAGGATCACTGCTCCAGAGACCCCTTCCCAAAGGAAGAAGAAATGTTTGTTTACCCCCTTGGTAATGCTTGATGTGGCTTCCAATGATCCTTTCATTCTGGTTACATCTTTTCAAGTTTAAGAGCAAAGCCTTATGGGCTTGCCTCCTTGTATTGAGGACTTACTGTGTACCTAGCATTGTGTAGATCCAGCACCCTTATACTAAAACCAAGTGTCAAAAGCAATGTACAAATAATATTACCTTTTTATTCCTCACCACAACCTTATAAATTAGAACTATTAATTAATCCCTCCTCTAAAGTGAGAGGCACACACACTACGAGGTTCCAGAATCTTGACTCAAACCCTAGTCTGTCCAATTCTAAGCTTCTTAGTCTTCATCTGCACTAAACATGCAGCCTCCCTCTAAGTGACCATGAAATCTCTGAAGCAGCATTTTTACTTAGAAGGATCTCATGAGAAGCTTTATTGATAAAAACAAGCACTTAGATAACTTGAAAGGAATGTAGAAAGTGTTAAAACCAAGAGAGGTAAAATTAGGGGAATCATACTTTAGAGAAGGATCATTATTTCCTTCACATCCAATATATACCAAGAATTATTTGCATCTTCTCCAAGCTTAAAAATAAAGAAACTTTCTCTGAATTTTCTCCACTACTTGATCATCCATCTTAAGCTTCATTATTAAAAACAAATACTGGTCAGATAACTAATAACAACTTCTATCAAGACCTAAATGCAGAGAACAGAGTCTACAGCCAGTATGTCAGATAACGGGGAATTGGTGAAAGACTTTGAACAAGGATGGCATTGCTTTAGCACATACCAATTGAACACTGACCCTGTCCCTGAAACTTTTATAAGTCCTGGTGATTTCTTCAGTGGAAAAAAAAAAAGCTTTCTGCCCTCATGGAGCTTTTATTCAAGTGGGAAAAGACAGAAAATACATGAAAGAGAGAGGTAAAACCTGTGAAATGAAAAGTTATATGAGCAAAAGGAATGCAAGAGGCAGGGCTAGAAAAGGCAGGCGTTGCCGATTTCAGTTTTAAATAGAATGACCTGACATTCGAGCAACTTTGAAGGAGACCTGAAAAGCATTTGCTTGGTAAGGTCAGTTACTCTAATAAAACAATGGACATTCACAACTTAATGCAGCACCTTTCCAAGGCATCACATTTTTGTCCTGAGCTTCAAACACAATATGTTAACCCCGATTACTGGATCCGATGGAGAGAATTGTGAGGGTGGTAACAGGATAGGGGAGCAAGAGTCGTTGCTGAGGGTTTAGATAATCACAAGTCACACAGTGTAGTTTATTAACTGAGACTGATATCGAGACTAATAAAATTTTGTTTGACAACTTGCACTCTACACCCTTTTCTAGGGTGTATGGCAAACTCTATCCCAAGAATAAATCTCTATTTGTATAAATTCAAATAGAGCAGCAGCAGATGCTGCTCAGCAGCATCTGCTGTATCAGCAGATGAGTTATATTCTTGCTCAGAGTTAAGGGCCAACGTCCTCTTGGAGAAGTTACAAAATGAAAACACAAAGGCAGAAGTCCATTTTCCTCAGGCAAGTCCAACTAAAATCTCTGCACATATGCCTGAGTATGTTTGTGTGTTTGTGAGTGTGTGCACACACCTGAGTGAGAATTTGCTCGCCCTCAGCTATGACTCAGCAGGGACAGTGCCTCATCTGTCTGTTTACACTGAGAATTTTCCATGGCCCGGAACAACTCTAATGAATCCCAATCCCTGTTCTCAATCCCACTACACATATTTAAGAAATAGAAAAAGCAACTCATTATCAAAAAATTAAAATAAGGGCTACAAGCAAACTTTTCTTAAGGCCCAAGGGCAAAGAAGACGTTAGGGGTTCATTAAATGTTCACTCTCCTCTAGAAACCTTAGAAGGTTCTTGTATGCATGATGCAACACCGGGGAAAATTCTGAGACTTTTGTCACTTCAGAGGTGGTTTCCATGGGAATTTCATTTCAAATGCATCGAGATTTTATTTCAAGTGAACCAGGGCTTCTATAAAGTCATTTTCACTATTGACTTGCTCCAATACAAGCAGAAAGAAACACAGAAATAAATATTCTTGATTAAATTACTTTTGTTGCAGAACTATCTTTCCCAAAATTTGAATCTCTGTATAATGGATTTCTTGTTCTATTTATTGCTAACGCTAAAATATATGTGAGACATGGATTATAACATACCAATGTGGAAAATATGTATAATGCAGCATCTTTGCATATACACCTCATGCACATGCATTAATCCTCATATGTCTGGTAGTCCTTCAGGCAGCACCAGAGTGGTATGGGGTCGGTAACCTTCACCCCACATAAGAGACCTACAAGTATAAACCACAATTCCAACCAAAAAGTCAGAGAGCCTGTCCAGAGAGAAAAGATGGCAGCTGAAATATCTTCATTTGATGTGACTTTAGTTAAACTCTCAGGATGGGCATAAAATTAAATTCATCTGTCAGAAGTCATACGATCTATATTATACTTAATGTTGAATTAGTTTTTGATATGTGCATTTAGCATATTAAAATGCCAGGTAAAAGGATTCAAAAGAAATGGTTTGTGCTGTAAGGAGGGATTTATAATCTAGTCGAGGCATCTCCTATTCTGTCTCTCTATCATGTTATTCTCCTCATGTTTCAAATTTTTCAGTGCCTACCAATTCTCTGAGCCTCTTCTTCCTTAAATGTTTGTGAGCTCACCCACAATTTCCACAACATCATCTGTATGGTTAACTCCTAAATTCGCACTTTTCTGTTAATTCCCTGTCCTGTGTATACAACCTCTCTATCAAAATGTTCCAGTATGCCACCCTGAACTCAACAAGTACAAAAATTAACACATCTTTTTTGTCCCCCAAACAGACATCTGCCCAACCTTCCCATTCCTTTATTGGAGACAAACTAGAGGGTATCCTAAGTCCTGGTTCATTTGGGTTGGTCCTAGTTTATATCCGTTGCCCCAGAAAAATTATTAGAAGCAGCTTCTTTCACCAAGAAATCTATTCCAGTTAAATGAGGAATTGTATGTGGAATCAAATCAACCTCTACGATTCCTAGCTCTGCCCCTTACTAGCTGTGTAGCCTTGGAAACCTCTTGATTAAACTTGGTTTGACCTCTCCTGAGCTTCAAATTACTTATCTTAAAATGGGGTTAATAATCCTAAATGCTGCCATTTGCATTACTTAGGATGTAGAAGACATAAAAAATGTTGTTGTTGCTATCGTCATCGTCATCATCAATCATCCAAATCTATACCCTGGCATGATAAAGATATTTTGGACTGCTACAGGAGTAGCTACAGGATTAGCTAAAACTGGGAGAGACTAAAAATAGGAAGATCAGTTAAGATTTCACAAGCAATGGAGATAGTAAAGTAAAAATGGTGTCAAGAGATAAGATCATGGAAGAACAGGATTTAGTATCTCTGTGGTTTGGGAGAGAAGGAAAGAAAAGAAAGAAGTACATATCAAATATGATTAAAGTTTTGAGTTCATATGACCATGAGTAAGATGGCAGAAATAAATAAAGAGTAGGGACCATAAGGAGCTAGATTTTAGTCTAGATGATGAAATGCCAGCAGACACAACAAGGGTCCCACTAAACTCTAAGGTATGGCAGCCACCAGGGCAATTAGGACTCCCCATGCCTGCGACTAACAGACAAGACCTGGATTCACCATCCTGGCAAAAATAATTGATCCTAATCAGCAAGGGGGGTGGGGTGGGTATTGCCTTTACTCATAGGGGCAGAAAGGACCATGTGTGGAACACAGATGTTCCATTTGGATGCTTCCTGATACTTCCTTGCCCCATTGTAGCTGTGAATGGATATAGGCAGCAAATCTCAGATAGGAAGGGTATGATTGCCAAAGATTCAAACCCTTTCATAATGAAGGGATTCCTCTTTTTTAGATGTTTATTCATGGATCAGTATATAAGGAGGCCTAACTCATAATAGTTATTAATAAATATTTGTTGAATTCATTATTTCCACTTAAAATATATGTGGGTTTAGTTCTCTAACACCCTCCCACTCCAATTTTTTGTCCTATCCTTTCAAATAGTTATATTATACCTCTTAATTCTCAATACTTAATGTATTGAGAACTATAGAACTGCACAAATAACTATCACTATACAAATAACCAGCCAAATACTATATTCTAATTATGTTCCCTACTTGTGCTATCTGAAATTTTTCCTGGAATGATTTCTCTATGTCCTGTATCTCTCCTTCATATTTTCATATGCTGCATAGTATCTATCAAATGCCCATCAGTATTAATTTCCAAATATTCAAACATATGTGACAATCTGTCAATTTCTTCTTTCTCTTGGAAACTTCCACCCTCTGTATGTATCTGGAGTGATTGCTTTTTAGACTCAATGCATGGCCATCAGCCTCAAATTCCCTTTGCTGCTTTCCTGTGTTGGATCCCTCTTTCCTAAAAACCAGTATTGTCAGTGAGAAGTCCAGTCGCATTCTCATTTCTGTCCCTTTATATATTATGTGATTGTCTTTCCCCCCGCCTCTCTCTTTCACCCACCTCCCCACCCTGCCTCTCTCTCTCTCTCTCTCTCTCTCTCTCTCTCTCTCGCCCCCCACCCCCTCTCTCTGAAAGCTCCTAGCATCTTCACCCACAGTGTTCTTAAATTTCACAATACTATGTCTTAGTAAGTCTGTTTTCTTTCAAAGTATTCCTTTGATCTAGCAATACAAATCATCTAGTTCTGGGAAATTTTTCTCATACTCTTTATTGATAATTTTCTTCCCACCAAATTTTTTTGTTCTTTCTTTCTAGGATTATTATTATTCAGATGTTGGAGTTACCCTCCTCTTTTCTATCTCTTTGAGCATTTTTCATACTTTTGAGAGAATTCATCACCTTTAAGTTGTGCCATATCTATTTTAACATTTTCTTATTGGTCTACATAATAAAATTCACCCACTTTAAGTGTACAGTTCAATGAATTTTAATAAATGTATACAGTTGCATAACCAGCACAATAAAGGTATAGAATGTTTCTATCACTCCAAAAAGTTCTCTCCCACTTCTTTGAAGTCAAATTCCTCACCCCATTCCTGGGCCCAGACAACCATGAATCTGCTATCACTAATTCCATGTAAATGTAATCATCAACTATGATGTCTTTTATATCTACTCCTTTAACTTAGAAGAACAAGTTTGAGACCCATCCATGGTGTTGCTGTATCAGTAGTCCATCCCTTTTTATTCACAAGCTTTATTCTATTGGATAGATAACACAACTTGTTTATCCATTCATTTCTTTTTTTCTTTTTAATTTACATCCCAATTAGTTAGCATATAGTGCAAGGATGATTTCAGGAGTAGGTTCCTTAGTGCCTCTTACCCATTTAGCCCATCCCCCCCCACAACCCCTCCAGTAACCCTCTGTTTGTTCTCCATTTTTTGAGTCTCTTATGTTTTGTCCCCCTCCCTGTTTTTATATTATTTTTGTTCCCCTTCCCTTGTGTTCATCTGTTTTGTCTCTTAAAGTCCTCATATGAATGAATTCATATGATATTTGTCTTTCTCTGACTAATTTCACTTAGCATAATACCCTCCAGTTCCATCCACATAGTTGCAAATGGCAAGATTTCATTCTTTTTCATTGCCGAGTAATACTCCATTGTATGTATGTATATGTATATACTTAGCAGTGCAGTTACTGGGTCGTAGGGTAGTTCTATTTTTAGTTTTTTGAGGAACCTCCATACTGTTTTCCAGAGTGGCTGCACCAGCTTGCATTCCCACCAACAATGCAAAAGAGATCCTCTTTCTCTGCATCCTCGCCAACATCTGTTGTTGCCTGAGTTGTTAATGTTAGCCATTCTGACAGGTGTAAGGTGGTATCTCATTGTGGTTTTGATTTGTATTTCCCTGATGATGAGTGTTGTTGAACATTTTTTCATGTGTCGGTTGGCCATCTGGATGTGTTCTTTGGAGAAGTGTCTATTCATGTCTTTTGTCCATTTCTTCACTGGATTATTTGTTTTTTGGGTGTTCAGTTTGATAAGTTTTTTATAGATTTTGGATACTAACCCTTTATCTGATATGTCATTTGCAAATATCTTCTCCCATTCTGTCGGTTACCTTACAGTTTTGCTGATTGTTTCCTTCGCTGTGCAGAAGCTTTTTATTTTGATGAGGTCCCAGTAGTTCATTTTTGCTTTTGTTTCCCTTGCCTCCAGAGACGTGTTGCGTAAGAAGTTGCTGCAGGCAAGATCAAAGAGGTTTTTGCCTGCTTTTTCCTCCAGGATTTTGATGGCTTCCTGTCTTACATTGAGGTCTTTCATTCATTTTGAGTTTCTTTTTGTGTATGGTGTAAGAAAGTGATCCAGGTTCATTCTTCTGCATGTTGCTTTCCAGTTTTCCCAGCACCACTTGCTGAAGAGACTGTCTTTATTCCATTGGATATTCTTTCCTGCTTTGTCAAAGATTAGCTGGCCATACGTTTGTGATCCATTCATTTCTTAATGGATACCTGAACTAATTCCAGTTTTTGGCTATGATAAATAAAGCTACTCTGAACATTAACATTCAATTTCTAGTATGGACATATACTTTCATGTCTCTTGAGTAATATATAGGAGTGGGAGTAAGATTACTGGGTTGTATGGGTTGTAAGAAGCTGAAAAATTGCTTTCAGAACATTCCTATCATCATGGGAAGTCCACTTTGTCCAAATCCTTGCTGCTACTTAGTACTGTCAATTTTTGTAATTTCAAACTTCTAATAGGTGTGTGATTATATCTCATTTGATTTCAATTTGCGTTTCCTTAATGAAATGCTTGTTCGCTTATTTTTCCATTTTCTAGTTAAGTACGTTGTCTCATTATTGAGTTGTAAGCAAAATATATATAATTTATTTATATTATTATTTATGTATTATATAGTCTACATACTTATAAGTCCTTTATCAGATACCTATTTTATAAATATTTTCTTCTAAAAAATTAAATAAATAAATAAATATTTTCTTCTAGTTCGTGGTTTGCATTTTTTATTTTTAACAGTCTGTTGAAGAGGAAAAGTTTTAAATATTGATAAATTCCAGTTTATGAGCTTTTTTCTTGTAGGGCTTATGCTTTATTTGTACTGTTTACCTAACACAAAGTGAAATATTTTTATATTTTCTTCCAAATGTTTTATAGTTTTAAATTTTACATTTTGGTGTATAATCCTTTTTTTCTTCTGTTGCATATTATTAGCTGGTTAAATTTACTTTTCTTTCTTTTTTAATATAATTTATTGTCAAGTTGGCTAGCATACAATGTACAGTGTGCTCTTAGTTTTGGGGGTATATTCCCACGATTCATCACTTACATACAACACCCAGTGCTCATCCCACCAAGTGCCTTCCTCAGTGCCCTTTTTGAATTCATTTGTTATCATATGGATTTCCAATTTTCCAGTATCGTATTGAAAATACTTTCTCAATTGCATTGCTTTGGTAATTTCATTGAAAATAAATAAACTATACATATATAAGTCTATTTCTAGAGCTGCTATCTATTCCATCAGTTTATAGTCTGTGTTTATGTCAATATTACATTGCCTTAATTACAGAATTTTTTTTTAAAGATTTATTTATTTTTGAGAGAGAGAGAGCGCACGCGGGGAAGGGGCAAAGAGAGAGGGGGACAGAAGATCCAAAGCAGGCTCTGCGCTGACAGCAACAAGCCCCATGTGGGACTCGAACTCACAAACTGTGATATCATGACTTGGGCTGAGGCTGGACACTCAACTGAATGAGCCACCCAGTTGTTCCAATTACAGAATCTTTAAAGTAAATCTTGAAACCAGTGTAAATCTTCCAAACTTTTCTTATTTCTTAATGTCATTTTGTTTAAACTTAGGTCCTTTCCATTTCTATATAAAATATAAAATCAATCTGTCAATTTCTGCAAAATCATGGTGGGACCTACCCAAAGTCACATAGTAAGAAATTAGCATATCAGTGCATCCTGTGGAACTCTTTTACCTCCAGATTTCAAAGTTTATGATCTTTCTACCACTTTACCATTTCATGCATTTTTCAACTTTTCTAGAGGATTTGGGGGGGTTCAAAAGAAACTGTAATGTGATTAAAGCATTTTAGAAAAAAACATGTAGTTGGGAGCAAAATTTAACACCAAATGCAGAGAATTTCAAAGAAGTAAATCAGGGATGAGAATTGAATATGTCATGGAGATAAAGACTATGCTGGGGTAACAATCCTAGTCAAGTCTTGGATCTCCAATCCCACCCAAATAAGAAAATGAAGTATTCAATCCATTTAAGTAAACTGAAACTAAATTCAACACCAATTAAATGGGAAGCCTCACAGCACTCCCTCTCCCCCACCCTAACCCCTCCCCTACACATACACAAATATATCCCTCATTAATGAGAGGACAGTATAAAGCCACAAGGTTCCACCTACTTAGAGAAAGCAGCCTGGCATGATCACCATTTGAGTCCTATCTACAATCAAGGTCAAGCCTCCCTGTAATTACCAATGTCCTGCCAGGTTGTTCACTGAATCATCTCATGCTGCTAACACAGATACTCACAAGAGTGGAACTGCAAACACTCTGCTCAGGGCCAGCTGCCTGAATCCATTGTGTCCTCACTCTGCTTATCCTGGGATTCCATCCTGACAGCTGTGCACCCCGCATTATCATATCACTTGCACACACAACTGCAGAGCACATGCTCACATGTCCCCCACTGCCTCCAGAGGGGCCCTACCTCAAGAGATTGTGTCCAGGGCATCCCTGGGATCTGATGGCCAAGTTCATAAGTGTGTGCTTCCTGCTGTTGCTGATATCCCTGACATTTTCCCCAGAGTTCCAAGCCAGTGAGTTGCTGCCATGATCCACTTTTGAATTGTAGCCCACTGTTCAAAAAGCATTTGTCTGAAACTGTACCTTGGAAACCAAACAGGAAGGGACCCAAAAATGTGAAAAATATCAGCTTAAACTATTTTCCTTTCCGTAATTTTTCAGTCCAAAATCTAGAAACAAGCTTTTTTTTTCCAACATGTATGTTAATTAGAGGGGCCCACGACAAAAAGAGAGTCATGTGGTACAGCAACTACATCATGACATTCTCTGTCTCATATAAATCCTTTTTCATGTTGCAGTGTTGGTTTTTGTTTGTTTGTTTACTCCCCAGTGATCCTTCTGTCTTTTCTTAAACTAGAAGTGTCCTAAGCTGATAGGATACCAAGCATGTTTCAGCCAGACTGGTCCACAATAGGACTTCACTCTTCAGTGGTCCATGTGGGCGGTATTGTTAAGCAACTCCTACCCTTCAGGTCTTGTTCTTTCCTCTTGAAATGATCAGTTTCACGAGCAGGGACTCGACTCCTCCAACCTCTTAAGAGGTCAAATAAGGGTGGCCATAATAATCGTAACGAACTCCATTTTATAATGTTTTTCTTTGTAGCTTACATGCAAGAAATTTTTGCCTAACCTGCTATGAGAAAGAATTTTGCCTATATTTTCTTCTAAACATGAAAAGCTTTAGCTCTTACATTCAAGACAATGACCCTTTTTAAGTTCATCTTTGCAAATGGTGATATAAGTGCTGAAGTTCATTTTTTTCCGTAAAAATGTCCAGTTATGCCAGTGCCATGTGTTGGAAGCAGTGTCTCTTCTTCGCTGAATTACCTTTGAACCTTTGTAAAAATAAAATAACTGTGTAAACTTGAGTTTATTTTAGACCCTGTACTTTTCCATTGATTCATATGTCTACTACATGATTATGATTATTATAACTATATACTAAGTCCTCAAAATCAAGTAGTATCAATCCAACTTTGTTCTTCCTCTTCAAATTCGTTCTCACTTTACTAGGACTTTTCATATAAATTTTAAAAGAAACTTCTGAATTTCTTTCTTTAAAAAAAAGTCTGTTTGAATTTTAATTGAGATTGCATTGAATCTATAGATTAATTTGGGGAGGATTGCCATCATAATCATAATTTGAATTTTCTAGTCCACATATATCATATAAGTATCTATTCATTCTTTTTTAGTTATCCTTTGCAATGTTTTATTTGTGGAAGTCTTGAACATCTTTTGTTAAATTTATTCCTTAGTAAGAAGAAAATATATTCCTTAGTATTTTAATACTATTATAATTGGAATTTTTTAATTTTTATTTTCTAATTATTTATTATTAATTATTTATAGAAATACAACTGATAGAAATGCAATTGATTTTTGTATATTGACCTTGAATCCTGAGACTGTGAAATTCACTCACTAGTTCTATTATGTTTTTGTAGATTCTTTAATGTTTCTACATACATGATTATGTCATCCACAAATGAGAAAAGATTTGCTTCCTCATTTCTGATATGTTTCTTAATTATTTGTTTCTTGCCTTATTATACAAGTTAGAACTTAATACAGTGCTAAATAGAAATGAGGAGTACAAATATGCTTGCCTTATTCCTAATCTTAGTTAAAAGATATTGAGTCTTTCATACTGAATATGATGTCAGCCATACATTTTTCAGAGATGCCCTGAATCCAATGAAGATGGTCCTTTGCTGAGAATTTGTTTCATGAAAGGGTATGAAATTTTTTTAAAGGCTTCTTCTCTCTCTTTTAATAATGTTACATGGTTTTTCTCCTTTTTTCTATTAATATGGTGAATTACACTTTTGCTGTCCAGATGTTAAATCAAATATGCATTCCCACAAACTGGCGCAGCCATTCTGGAAAACAGTGTGGAGGTTCTTCAAAAAATTAAAAATAGACCTACCCTATGACCCAGCAGTAGCACTGCTAGGAATTTACCCAAGGGATACAGGAGTACTGATGCATAGGGGCACTTGTACCCCAATGTTCATAGCAGCACTCTCAACAATAGCCAAATTATGGAAAGAGCCTAAATGTCCATCAACTGATGAATGGATAAAGAAATTGTGGTTTATATACACAATGGAGTACTACGTGGCAATGAGAAAGAATGAAATATGGCCCTTTGTAGCAATGTGGATGGAAGTGGAGAGTGTGATGCTAAGTGAAGTAAGCCATACAGAGAAAGACAGATACCATATGTTTTCACTCTTATGTGGATCCTGAGAAACTTAACAGAAACCCATGGGGGAGGGGAAGGGGAAAAAAAAAAAAGAGGTCAGAGTGGGAGAGAGCCAAAGCATAAGAGACTCTTAAAAACTGAGAACAAACTGAGGGTTGATGGGGGGTGGGAGGGAAGGGAGGGTGGGTGATGGGCATTGAAGAGGGCATCTTTTGGGATGAGCACTGGGTATTGTATGGAAATCAATTTGACAATAAATTTCACATATTAAAAAAAATTAAAAAATAAATACATAAATAAATAAAATACATAAATAAATAAATAAATGTTAAAAAAATCTTTTAAAAAAATGCATTCCCAGAAGAAATTTTATCATGATATATTATGCTTTTACACATTGTTAGATTCAAATTGCTAATGTTTTATTTTATTAAGGATTTATAAATCTTTGTTTACAAGGAATATTGATCTGTGTTTTCTTGTGATGTCTTTGCCAGATTTGGGACTCAAAATAACAAAGGCCTCCTGGAGATTTGGGAAATAGTCCCTTCTTTTTTTATTTCTGAAAGACCATATGTACAATTGGAATTATTTTTACCCTAAGTGTTTGATAGAATTAATTTATTGTTATTTTTCATAAGTTAATTCTATCAATTATCAATCTATCAGGTTGGCTTCAAGTTTCTTTGTGGGAAGACTTTCTACTAAAATTCAGTTTCTGGGGCCCCTGGGTGCTCAGTTGGTTGAGCGTCAGACTTTGGCTCAGGTCATGATCTCACGGTTTGTGAGTTTGAGCTCCACATCAGACTCTCTGCTGTCAGTGCAGAGCCCACATTGGGGCTCTGCCCCTCTTTCTCTCTCTCTGTCTCCCTCTCAAAAATAAATAAACATAAAATTCAATTTCTTTGGGGCAGCTGGGTAACTCAGTAGGTTAAGTGTTTGACTCTTGACTTTGACTCATGTCACGATCTCATGGTTGGTGGGATTGAGCCCTGCATTGGGCTCTTTGCTGAGCATGAGCTGAGCTTGGAGACTGCTTGGGATTCTCTCTCTCCCTCTCCCTCTGCCACCGCCCCACTCACACTTTCTCTCAAAATAAATAAAGTTTAGGGGCGCCTCGGTGGCGCAGTCGGTTAAGCGTCCGACTTCAGCCAGGTCACGATCTCGCAGTCTGTGAGTTCGAGCCCCGCGTCAGGCTCTGGGCTGATGGCTCAGAGCCTGGAGCCTGTTTCCGATTCTGTGTCTCCCTCTCTCTGCCCCTCCCCCATTCATGCTCTGTCTTTCTCTGTCCCCAAAATAAATAAACGTTGAAAAAAAAATTAAAAAAAAAATAAATAAAGTTTAACAAAAATAAATAAAAATAAAATTCACTTTCTTTAATAGTCGCTGAGCTGCTAATATTTTCTCTTTCTTCATTTGGTCAGTCTTTTTGTAATTGTGTCTTTCAAGAGATGTGTCCCCTTCCTCTACATTGTCTAATTCAATGGCACAATGTTATGATTGTGATTTATGTTTATGATTCTTTAATGTGGGTAGAATCTTCATTGATGTCTCCACTTTCATCTCATATCAGTAATTTGTGTCTTCTCTATTATTTTTCTTGATTAGTATGGCTAGATGCTTACCAGTTTTACTCATCTCTTCAAAGGACAGCTTTTGGTTATATTTATTTTTCTTCACTGGTTTGCTGGTTTCTGTTTCATTGATTTCTGTTCTTTTTATTTCCTTGTTCTCACTTTTGGGTTTAATTTGGACACTTTCGGTTTAATTTTGGGTTTAATTTTTCAAGGTAGCAGAAACTTAGATTTAATTAATATCTTCTAATGTTGGTATTAAGCTATAAATTTCCCTCTATGTACTACTTAACTACTCTCAAGTTTTGATATGTATATTTTTAGGATCAGTCAGCTCTAAAAATTTTCCAACTTCTCTTGTAATATATCCTTTTTAATCCAATTATTATGTAGAAATACATGATTTAATTTCTAAAATTTGAGGGTTCTCCTTATTGTTTTATGCTCCTAATTTCCAACTTTGATGATCTTTTTAAATTAACATTTGTTAAGTGGAGTACAGGATGCCAGATGATAAGGTTCAATAGCAGACCACAAGGGAAATTGAAATAAAGAAGTTTATTACAAATCCTAGAGGAAGTACATGACATACCTTGAGGGGCCACACAAGAAGGTCAAGGCAGAGTATAGATAGAGTGTTAGGACCTGGACACACCTTAGTTATGATCCATGGTGGAGTGTTTTGGAGTTCCCAGGCTAAGGCCAGATTCCTCAGTTCAAACCAAAAGAATGGGGTTTTGGAAAGCTCCACAGGGGTCTTTTTTTTTTTTTAATTTTTTTTTTCAACGTTTATTTATTTTTGGGACAGAGAGAGACAGAGCATGAATGGGGGAGGGGCAGAGAGAGAGGGAGACACAGAATCGGAAACAGGCTCCAGGCTCTGAGCCATCAGCCCAGAGCCTGACGTGGGGCTCGAACTCACGGACCGCGAGATCGTGACCTGGCTGAAGTCGGACGCTTAACCGACTGCGCCACCCAGGCGCCCCCACAGGGGTCTTATTCCAAGGGTACACAAGGGGAAGGCCTTAGGAGGCTGGGCAGATGGTTCAGCATAAGGGCTGTTGAAGAAGTCATATCAGAACTTAACATTTACCAGTGATTCTGCAGGCCTGTATTTAGGGCATATGCTTGCATGGGGGGCTAGAGTCAGTTTAAGGTGCTTACAGGCTGCTTAGTCAAACAAAATGGATGTGAAGACAGCAATACCATGGAGTAAACTCCCAGCAGTATGACTCCAACTTTTAAAAATCTATTGAAATCCGTTCAGTGCTGTGGAATATAGACTATTATTGCAAACATAATATATGCATTTGAAAAAAATGTGTGTATTCTGCCATTGTTGGGTATACAAACTATCGATTATGTCAAGGTGATAGAACTCTTCAGACTATGGATAAAATTGTTTATGTTTAGTTTTTCTATAAATTTCTGAGAGAGGTGCTAACTGTGACCATAAAATTACATGTATTTCTCCCTTTAATTCTGTCAAGTTTTTCTTTGTATATTTTGAAACTCTGTTTTGGGGTATATATCTATTATGATCCCTGACGCATTGTTCCTTTTGTCATTATGAAGCATCCTCCTTCTCTCCAGTAACATACCTTTTAAAAATCTATTTCATCTAGCATTAATATAACCAATCCAGCCTTCTTGTGCTTCCTTTTTATACGGCATATGTTGTTTTCATTCATTTACTTTTGCCCTTCTGTGTCTCTGTATTTTAAAGTGTGTCCCAGGTAGGGGCCCCTGCGTGGCTCTGTCGATTGACAGTCCAACTTTGGCTCAGGTCATGATCTAATGGTTCATGATGTTGAGCCCCAGGTCAGGCTCTGTGCTGACGACAGCTCAGAGCCTGGAGCCTGCTTTGGATTCTGTGTGTCCCTCTCTCTGCCCCTCCCCCACTCACACTCTGTCTCTCTCTCAAAAATAAACAAACATTAAAAAAAATATTTTTAATTAAAAAAAATAATAAAGTGTTTCCCGTGTAGATGGCACAGAGCGAGGTCTTGTTATTTTGTTTATGTGTTTATAATCCACATAACAATTTCTTCTTTCTTAACTAATTAAGATTTAATGTAGTTATTGAGATGTCTGAGTTTGGCTCTCCCATCTTAGTTTGTTTTCTACTTGTTCCTGTTTTTTGCACCTCCGTTTTTCTTTTCCTGAATTTCACTTGAATATATTTGTAACTTGGTTTCATATAAAATACTTGGTTTTATATAAAATATTTTATTTTATATAAAATATGCATATTGTATAATATTTAATTATGTCATATAATTATATAATATTATAAATATGTACTATATAGCCACATATTTTTAGACAAATGTATAATATTTTTACAATTTTATAAACATATAAAATACATCTACATATGTTATAAATCACACAATAAAATGTTATAGTTTTGTTTAAAGAGTAATTGGTTTCTCAAGTTGCGAGAAAATCACATAAATAAGGATAATTTTTTTATTGTCCAAAAACATATAACATAAAATTTACTATCTTAACCAGTAAGTGTACAGTACAATAGTGTTAACTGTGTGCACATTTTTGTGCAATAATCTCTAGAACTTTTTCATCTTGTAAAACTGAAATTCTGTATTCAATGAAAAACAAATCTCCTTTTCATTTTCCCAAGCCCTCTGGCACCCAGCATTCTACTTTGTATTTCTGAGAGTTTGACAACTTTAAATATCTCATATAAGTAGAATCCTGCAACATTTGTCTTTTTGTGAAGGGCTTCTTTCACTTTGCCTAATTTCCTCAAGGTTCATCCATGTAATAGCATGTGACAGGATTTCCTTCTGTTTAAGGCTGAGTAATATTCCACTGTATGGATATAGCACATTTTCTTTATCCAATTCAACTGCTGATGGACATTTCCATGCTTCTACATCTTGGTTATCGTGAATAGCACTGCAGTGAACACAGGTGTGTGACTATTTCTTTGGGATCCCATTTTTATTCTTTGGGATATATACCCAGATATTATTCAGATATTTTCCATTTTTGGTGTTCTTATTTTTATTCTTTTTTTCTTTTAGTTTAAGGGTCCAAGTTTTCATCCGACATCATTTTCCCTCAGCCTGAAGCATTTCTTACATTGCAGCTCTTCTATTTTTCTCTTATCTAAAAATGTCCTTATTTTGCTTTCATTCTTGAATGTTTTTGCTAAATATAGAATTCTGGGTTGACAGTGTGTTTGTTGTTGTTTTTCTTAGCACTTTAAAGTTGTTGCTATACTCTCTTTGGGCTTCCATGGTTTCTGATGAGAAATTAGCCAATGTACTTTATGTGCAATATTTTGTTTTTCTCTTGCTGATTTTTATGTTTTTTCATCTTTGACTTAAACAGTTTTACTATGGTTTGCCTTTATATGAGCTTCTTTATATTAGTTCTGTTTGGTGTTCACTTAACATCTTATATCTAAATATATCTGCCTTTCATCAGATTGGGGACATTTAGAGGGTTATTTCTTCAGATATTTTTTGTGTCCCATTAGTCTTTTTTCTCCTTTCAATAATACAATTAAATATATCTTTGACCATTTGGTATATTCTAACAGGCCTCTGAGACTCTGTCCATAATACTCAACCTTTTTTTCTGTATTTCACCTTAGATAATTTCCGTTGGTCAGTCTTCAAGTTTACTTCCTCTTTCTTCTGTCATGTCCATTTACTTGTTAAGTACATCCATTTTGTTATTTCAGAAGTTGTATTTTTCCATTATAAAACTTCCTTTTTTAGTGTTTCTATTTTTATGCTGAGATTTATCGCTCCTCGTCTAAGATTTTCATTCATTGGAAACATATTTTGTTTTGCCTTATTGACAATAGGCATAACTGCTTTAACATTCTTATCTGTTAGTTCTAAAATCTAGTTTATCTTATGGTCTAATATAATTGATTTTTTCTTGAGAAAGTTTTAGGTTTTCTTAGTTCCATATCAAGTAATCTTGGTTTGTATCCTGGACATTATGAATATTAAGTGGAGATTCTGGATTCTGTTATTTTTCCCCAATGCATTTCATTTCCCTTCTTTTATTGGGTAATGTTTTTTGTCTGGACTTGAGCTGCACACTGTTTCATGGGCCATAGCTCTGATACCGGTTCACATAGTTTGCCTTTATCTGATCTGATTTGAGTCTGTTCTGCACATGCATGTTTTAGGGTCAGGTGAATCTAGTTTGGGGATACCTTCTCTGGTTCACTTGTTTCCATAATTTCCCCCAGTATTTCAGATTTTTATTCAGTATTTCAGATTTTTGGGCCTCAGTTATCTGGTTCACTTGTTTCCATAATTTCCCCCCAGTATTTCAGATTTTGGGGCCTCACTTATCTGGCTCTTTGCACCAGAGAGATGGAATTTTTCCACATGGGTACAATATAGACTGCACTTAGTGCTGGAAAAAAAGCTAGAAAGACGGGAACTTACTTGGTATTGCTCCCTTCTTCCCTCCTCCAAGCGAATGCTCATCCCCCTACCAGGTCTGCTTCTGTTCATTTCCAGCATCTTCAGGTAGTTGTTTTGC
Source organism: Prionailurus viverrinus (assembly GCF_022837055.1). Classification (NCBI taxonomy): domain Eukaryota; kingdom Metazoa; phylum Chordata; class Mammalia; order Carnivora; family Felidae; genus Prionailurus; species Prionailurus viverrinus. Next base: position 21,690,632 of record NC_062570.1, read on the forward strand.
TTTTCTTTAACTGTGTCTAGATTTAGTTTTTTTTATTATTCAGGAGTGTCTTCTAATAGAGTCATAGGCCATTACACCCAGAGTTACTCTATTAAAAATCCAGGGTTTTTTTTTTAAGTTTTTACTTAAATTCCAGTTAGTTAATATACAGTGTAATATTAGTTTCAGGTGTACAATATAGTGGTTCAACATTTTCATACAACACAAGGAGGGCTCATCACCACAAGTGCTCTCCTTAATCCCCCTCACCCATTTCACCATCCACCCACCCCCTCCCCTCTGGTCACCATCAGTTTGTTCTCCATACTTAACAGTCTGTTTCTAACACATATGCTTTTCTTCACCTTATATTATGTATATCATACATAAAGTGCAGAGACCTTAAGTTCAACACAATTTGTAATCACTACTCAGGTAAAGATATAGATCATGTTTGGCATCCCAGAAAGTTCCCTCATGCTGCTCTCCAGTCAAGAGCACCCCTGACCCCCCGCAGCCCAAGATGTTACCATAATCTGATTTCTGTCTTTCTAAGTTGCGTTTGCTTTTTCTTGAACTTAATGTGGTTTGTTTTTTGGTTTATTTTGCTCATCATTATGTCAGTGAATGGGTTCACATATGTTGTTGTAGGGTAATACTTTGAGATTTGTTTCTGTGTATTATTCCATTGTGTCAGCATACAACTATTTCCCCATTTCATCTTATGACAATAGGTATTTCATAAAAGAATATGCTAGGTTATGCTGTTGTAATGAAAATGGAAGAAATACAAACATGGCTCACATACTACAGAGGTGTCTATTGAGTGTGTGTATTACTTCCAGATTTTCTAGTCAAATTTATAAAATAATAAAGGCCATCAGGGCATCTCCAAATTCTTGTTTATTGTTACCAAAGCTAATGACACTATTGTTAGTTAAATGAATATTTTACATATAACATACATTTATATTTTAAGTGGTTAATATCATAAGGTTCATTTTGTATTATTCACAGATATATATTCATAGATATCTATTTTTCATGGGCCCTCTTTATTCAGTTTCTTTAGGTAATCAGTTCAGGAAGTAGTTCATTGCCCATTTTTTAAAATTAGAGAGTTGGTTTTTGATGCAAAAGTAATTATATGTTTTAGTATACATGATGTTTTTGCTTTTATAACAGATTAATAGCCATATCTTTAATTTATTTTACTTTAAATTTTCATTCAAAAATCATGCCCCATTATATGTTACTATCATACTGTTACTAAGAAAATGTGTTATTAGGTTTATGACATATTAGAAATACATTGCAACAAGTCATGAATAATACATAGGTTAACAGCAGAGGGTAGAGGAGAGCAGTGCAGGCAGACCAACTCAGAAAAACAAAAACCTGGAAGCCCTGTATATTTGGGCAAAGGCAAGTGATGGTATGGGCTGAATCACTGCGTGTATAGAAAGGAGATTGTTGCATTGTTAAGGTTGATAATCCCTTATTCTACTCCATGCTCTTTCAGTAGAGAACTGATTGAGACATGAGACGTAGGAACCTCTCAAAAAAAGATCAAGGATATAGCTGAAGGATATAGCTTAGCTCCATAGTCACAACGGGATTCTCTCCTTCCCTCACTGCATTCCCCAAAAAGGTTTGATGAATCCAGGCACAGAGGAAACATACATCAGCCTTTCCCTACTAGGGAAGAGGAGACAAGTATTGGTCCAGAGGACAGTGCAGTCCAAAACAGGGAGACCTAAAGGAACTAGCCAGTCATTCCCAGTTCTGTCTCCCCATTTCAACTGTAACGATCCACTCCACTTCCTTATGGAAGAGAAGAGCAGGAATATGGAAAAAGGAAAAGGATTCTTCCCATTCTTTACTCTCCTAGGCCATGGAAAGATAGATACCCATTTTAGAGGAATCATCTGCTTTGGACCAGAGAGAACTGGGCATTTACAGAGAGGAGGAATCAACTACTCAAACCAGGTTTTCTCTTGTGAATAAACATATAATTACATATCTCACATATGCGCATAGTTATATGTTAAATTCTCTCTTCCCAAGTTCCATAAATATAGCTCAGAACTGTCTCACTGTTGAAATATTTATTTTTCAAATCATCTTGAAAAAGTAACTAGAAACTGTGAGGACTACAACTTCTCAAAGATTATTTCCCCTTCAGCCCAGCCATTTCCCTGGACCCAGGTTATTCTATGCAAACTTTAGGTAAATAAGCAAAATGGGAGCTATTTGAGGAGGCTGCTTTTACAAACCATATGTAACTTCAAGAAAAGAGAGTGTGGACACTGCTTTGGAACAATTCATCAGCACTTCCTATATGCAGTAATATTCCTGAATTCAGAGAAGGGACAGGGCACGCGACTCTGCCATTATTTGTGTGAAGAAAGAGGGACAGAAAGATGTGTTACTGCTTTGGCTTTCCTTTGTGACTCTGTCCTGTGGGCTGGTGGAGTGGATTAGGGATGACCAGATGAGGTTTTAAAAAACTAATTCTATAGCCCATCAGCTAGACCCTCTGAGCCCACAAGATGTGAAGGGAAGAGCAAGCCCATGCAATTTGGTTAGGTAGAGACAACAGGAACTATTTGCAAAGTACGCATGGAATATAGGAAAACCAGAAGAGACTGTGCAGCACCCAGGACTATAAGTTGGGCATTATTACCATTTCCAGGTCTGAATTAGCGACAAGGAGAGTGAGCTGTGTAAGAAGAGCCACTTGACCTCAGTGTGACTCTTGGTAGATGGATGCAACCCATAGCGCTCCCACAGAAAGGAGGCCAGAGGAATACATACTTTGTCCTCACTCTTCTTTCCCACACTGCTTGCTAATGAGAGAGAGCAAGAAAGTCTGCTAATGTGATCCATATCAGTTAGACACCTAGGAAGACAGCAGGCTGGATAAGCATAGAGAATAGACATACAGGAGCAAAACAAAAATATCCAGCATAGGCAGATATGAAGCCCTAAAAATGAGGCCTAAATGGTCAGAAATAATGGAATGTTGGAATATGCCTCTGTTTCCAAAGCATGTTCAGGGACACTAGCCAGGAGAGCAAGAAGTTGCCAATATCTTCCAGGAGGTTGAGGGCTATTGGAGAACTGCCAGTTTTTGTCAGAACAGGAATACCAGGGTAAGTGAGAAGGAATCAGTGGCTCCAGCTTTAAGTACCTGGGAAGAATATGGACAGAAGAAGTGAGGATGCCACTAACAGCAAAAATACTTCTTCCCTTCCATTATAAGAGGGAATCATTTATTCACAATGAGCAAAACCAAAATTTCACTCACATCAAGTTTAAGGATAAAGACAAAGATGCTGTGTTATGGATTCTGTTCATGATTATCTATCAAGAGCAGAAAATATTTCCCAAAGGAAGAAAGCTCAGGAGAGAAATGACAAATGGCCAATTCAGATGCAACGTTTCCCTCCTTAATGTCACATCAATAACATAGAAATACCTCTGCCAGTTGGGAGGTGTACTAAATACTTGTTAGTGCTTCACCCACATCCTCTCGGATCCTGTTCTCATTGTGATGCGTGCCAGCTTCAAGTATGCCTTCACTAACTCCCAACAGCTAGCACCTGCTTTTATTTGCCAGAGAGAACTACACTCAGGATGACAGAGCTTCCCTTGCACAGGAGAGCCCGGAGTGCCAGGAAAGTTAAATCCTTGGAGTACCCCTGAACCCAAGACTGATATGTGTCAGGATATAAATACTCCAGATGCCTGACCCTGCTCAGGATGATTCTGAGTCATGACCCACAATGTCTTCAAGGACTCCATACAGCCTTGACCAAGGTTGCCCATCATCAGAGTTTGCTTGATATCACACATTTTCTCAGTCTTCTTCTGTCTCATTTCTGCATTCTCAGCTGGATTTACATGGGAATGCTTGCTAACAAATCTCTTCCACATGAATATTCATCTCAGGGTCTTGTGGGAAACCCACTCCAAGATGGAGGGGAAGGAAACCAAATGAAGATTATGGGAGAAGTATGCAAACAAAGGAAACGGGGAGAGAAAAACATTTGAGGGAAAATTAAAAACCATCACTTGTTAGAAGGGCAATGTTTGGAATTCAGAATGTATTCTGAAAAAAAAAATTGAAAAAAAATGCACCTTGATATATCAGTATGTCATGTATCAGTATGTCTCCAACTCAATGGAAATATATCAGAGTTTTCATGTCAGAAAACTAGGAACTGAGTAGATAGTTCAGCATGGCTACTTTTGCTGTAAAAGATAATAGTGTAGCCCAGTGGTTCTCAGTGGTTGGTTCTCAGAGCAGCAGTAGCAGCATCGCCTTGGAACTCCTTAGGAATGAAAATTCTAGAGTCCTATCCCAGACCTACTGAATAAGAAGTTCTATGGGTAGGTCCTGGAATCTGCATTTCAACAACCCTTCCAAGTAATTCAGATACATGTTTAAATTTGAGAATCACTCCTGTAGCTTCTGGTCCCAGGAGATAGACTGAGGTACAAGCATTTCCCTGATCCAAGGAAAAAGAATCAGCTTTTATATCTGCGTCAGAAGAGAGGAAATGGAAGTTGATGAGTATATAACAGATTAAGATGAGTATATAACAGATTAAGATTATCAGTCATAATGCTTATGACTACAAAATCTACCGGCTTATAAAACAGGTGCTGGGGCACCTGCATGGCTCAGTCTGTTAAGCATCTGGCTCTTGATTTTGGCTCAGGTCATGATTTCACAGTTTGTGATATCAAGCCCCACATCAGGCTCTGCCACTGGACAGCACAGAGCCTGCTTGGGATTTTTCTCTCTCCCTCTCTCTCTGCCCCTCCCCTGCTTGTTCGTTCTCTCTCTCTCTCTCTCTCTCTCTCTCTCTCTCTCTCTCTCCCCCATCTATCTCTATCAAAGTAAATGAATAAATAACCATTAATAAAAACAGGTGCTGATAAAGAGGAGTTTAGTGAGAAGAGGTGAGAAGCACATGCAATTTGATGGTGTTGTGGTTGCAGAAAAACAGACTGAGCATTACCACTAACTGGGCCATGACACCACCAATATCTATCCTAATGCAAACCGTGCTGCAGCAGAGAACAGACCAGAGGGACACATCCCATAGTGACCCCAGGCCACAAGTAATAAAATAGTAGCTAACAACCAAGTAGTAGTCACCAAACAACAGAAAATCAAAAGGGAAGAGTGGAATGTTGCATTTCAAGTTAATGATGATGGTCTCTGATATAAATTGCATTATCATTTTAAGTGAAATGACAAAGGAGTAGGAGAGGTTTAAGAAGGTAAGCTCATGAGGATGTTAAGGAAAGAATTCAGCCCTGTTACAATGACCGTGCTGTAACAATAAGGAGAAGAGCATAGGATGGATCTCTTGTCCATTTGTGAAACAAACAGGAAAAAAAAAAGTAGTCACTGTTGAGACATTTCCCATAGCCATGCTCTTTGGAGAAGTCATCTCTGAAGGTAGGAGGGAAGAACCTCTTTCTAAGCCACACAGATTCCATGGCTCAGACATGAGAATTCTCTTTGCTCTAATGGCAGAAGGACTAGTTTTAACACAGGAAAGGTGAGCACAGTAGGAATGCCTATCTCTTGTCTCTTTCTATGCTTACAAAAATACTCCCATGTTTGAAAAAGACCCCAACATAGTCAGCAGCTCAAGGAGGCTAGTAATCCAAGCTGGACTAAGGTATGCACTGGGAACCCAGTCCTCACAGCAAAGACAGGGAAGCAGCATCTCAGAGAGGTTCCACAGTTTCCCAGGTTCAGGAACCCTATCTTGAATAAGGAATGAGAACTGTAAAGAGACCTAGAGACATCATCTCTGCCTCCATTGCTTCAGTCATCCCTACCCCAGAACCAAATTAGTTTTCATATCCCCATGTTAGAAGGACAAAAAGAGACTTGGAGGCTGCAACACAGCCACCCTCCCTTGTCCAGCATAGTGTCAGCAGTACAGAGTTTTACAGTCTCTGCTCTCCCACTTCATAGAGGGAAAATGGCTTGGGTGGCATAAGAAGAAGGGTGCCCTAAGCATACATACTTTTCCTGTAATGGTGAGAAAATAAAAGGTTGCATTATCCTGAAATCAATTCTGAACCAAAGATCGTGATTTCAGATCAAGGCCAGGCTCAGATTCTCTTCTCCAGTCAAAGAAAGGAAACATCATCTGTCCATGGCCACAGTGCCATTTACATGATATTTAAAAGGGGATTTCTTTTGCATGTATCTGTATCGAGATCTGACTGGAAACCCAAAGAAGTTTCCTCCGGTATTCTCCTAGGAGGAGTTTCTGTAATAAACAAGAAACTGTAGTTTTCACAAATAGAGCACATTTTTTACTTCTGCACAGAATTTCACACACACACCCCCAAGAATGTGAAGCAGGAACCCCTCTTTCCAGAGACATGTAAAGGGTTGACTCTAGCTGGGAATCCCTCTGTAATGATGGCAGGTTTCAGTAACACAATCTGTGGACCTGGCAATTGGTTAGGGTCCTAACTCTCTCAACATGGCAAAGCACTCATCACAGTGCCTTTTTCAGTAAAATTATCTAAAAATCTTCAAAGCTATCAAATAAAAATGGAAGCTTCCCCAAAAGGGCTTTAAGCCTGCGCATGGAGAGAAAGGAGGAAATGCTGTGCTACCATTGGTTCTGTGGAAACCGTAATATGCCATGAAGACACAGCAGGGAAGAATGACAAATAACCATCGTGATATTTTTCTAAAGATACCTCACTTTTGAAGGCCAAGAATCAGAGTACTGTTCTCTATTATTTTGGCTAAGGCATAAGTTCACTATATGAATGATTCATACTTTTATTCAATAATTATTCCATAATTCCATAATTTCTGCATTTGAAAAAGAATACAGAAACTCAATTATACTCAGTTGCTGTAAAAAGTTTCCTCTAAAACATGGTGTTAATTAAATGATGGTGCAATTTTTTTCTAAAATTTATTTTCTTTAAAAATGCTATATGCTTTCTCATCAAAATGACATGGAATATAGTGAAGTTTATTATGTTCCTTGTTTCTGTCTCTTAGTTGTTGTTTTTGTTGGGGGGGTGGGGGAGCGGCAGTGGTAAGGTCACTTAACACGAGATCTACTCTTGTTACAAGTTTGTAAGTGTACAATACAGTATAGTTAACTAGAAGTGCTGTGTTTTACAACAGATATCTAAGCTATGCATCTTGCATACCTGAAACTTCTCACACACTGAAAAATTGGAGTAGACATAACACCTTCAAGTTCATGTCAGACACAGTGACTCCTTCCTCCTGGTGATCTCATACCTAAATTTCAGGACAGTAATCAAGACGCATAAACAGGAACTGAACCCAGGGTTCAAGGATGTTCTGAAAATCATACATGAAGTCCTCATTGACACGGAAAAGTCAGGTTTTGCAATACAAATGCCTCTGAACAGGGTGTTACACTCTGACACTGGAGTACAGAGAGAGACATGGGCAAGAAATTGCATATATAACATAACCAAAAATTAGCATTGAGATTGTGACTTTGGAGAAGAAGCACTTGTTACTGTTTCTAATTGTGGACAGAAAAGGGGGGAGAGAAAAAGAGGATCAAAGGAAATTTTTAAATAAAAAATTTTAAGCAGGTTTGGATATGCTTAGAAATAGAAGAGTCTGTAGAGGTGGAGAGATTAAATATGTAAGATGAAATTTTGAGGAAATAAAATCCCAAAAAATGAAAAAAAGTTGACAAAGTTCAATATCTATTCATACTTTTAAAATACTTATTTGAATCAGGGAATGATGGATACTGTCTTTTTTTTTTAAAATAAGCTTTACACTCAATGTGGGGCTTCAACTCAGGACTTTGAGATCAAGAGTCACATGGTTTACCAAGGCAAGCAGGTGCCCCCTGACAGATGCTTCTTTAAGATGATAAAATGTGTAAAATAAATATATAAAATGCCAACAATTTAATTTGAAAACTCTAGAGGCTTTCCTAATTAGAAGCAGAAGTTAATCTGAGATGCCTACAGTCTCAACTGTTACTTAACACTGTATTAACGGTATTAGAAAATGCAATTATAAATGGGAAAGGGATAGGAGGCATAATAACCAGAAGAAAACAGGTAAAATTATCTCTATTTATAGAAGATTTTATTACATTTTGCAAAACCTGAAAGAATCCATGGGAAAACTTATACAAAAATAAGTTATATTGCAAAGTATAAAATTAGCATAGAATTCAATAGAATTAATATATGCAAATAATAATCAGAAGATATAATGAAAGATAGCAGCAAAAATACAGCAAAAATAAAATACAATAAAATTCCCAACCATAAATCTAATGAGAAAGGTGAAAAACAAAGATGAGGAAAATTATGAAACACTCCTAAAAGATACTAAAGTAGACCTAAAAGAAAATAGGAAGACATACTATACTTCATGTTGGAAGTCTCAAGATTCAAAGATGTCAATTCTCCCTAAGTTTACTTATAAGAAGTTTAGGATGCAATCACTAAACATGCCCTGAGGCTTGTTTTGTTTTGTGTTGTGTTCTGTTATTTTGTTTTGTTTTCTTTTTGGACCTTCATAGATTATAAACATTATGGTTAAAAAATGAATAACCAGGAAAACCCTAAAAAAGAATAACAATATGTGGGATATTACATTCAAGATATGAAAACATTATGAAGCTCCTATAATTAAAGCAGTGTGGTATTGGCTCATGACTAGACTAGCAGACAAATAGAACAGAATAGAAAACACAGAAATAACTCAAGTGTCTATGAAACTTAGTATGCAATTAAGGCAGCAGCTCAGCTCAGCAGGGAAAAGATGGACTTTTTTTTTTTATAAATGGCGATAGAACAACTGGATAGCCATATGGAAAAAGATAAATTTGGATCCATTCCTCACACCATATACTGGTACAATTTGTAAAAAGATCAGACATCCAAATGTAAAAAAATGAAATCATACAAACATTTTGAAAAACAAAAAAAGAGTGAATTTCTTTATAACCCTAGAGGAAAGAAAGCATTTCTAAATATGACTAAAATATATGAAACAAAAGATTAAGAACATGAATTTTTAAATTTTATATCATAAGGAAAAGCCAAATCACAAAATGAGAGGAAAATGTATGCACCTTATACCCCAAACAAAAAGCTAATATGCATAATATGTAGTCCTTCTAAAAATTGAGACCAAAATCCAGCAGAAAAGTGACGAAGGTGTGATGTAATACCAACAGCCATTAAATATATGAAAATACCTCTAATGTTTCTCATTAGTAGAGAAATGCTCATTCTAACTATACTTGAAAATTGTTTTTAATCTTTTAGGTTGGAAAAATTGAAATTTTTTTTTTAATTTTTTTTTTCCAACGTTTATTTATTTTTGGGACAGAGAGAGACAGAGCATGAACGGGGGAGGGGCAGAGAGAGAGGGAGACACAGAATCGGAAACAGGCTCCAGGCTCCGAGCCATCAGCCCAGAGCCTGACGCGGGGCTCAAACTCCCGGACCGCGAGATCGTGACCTGGCTGAAGTCGGACACTCAACCGACTGCGCCACCCAGGAGCCCCGGAAAAATTGAAATTTTTGAGAATGTACTATGTTGGAGAGACAAAAGAAAGTAGGCATTCCCATTTATTGCTAAAGGGAAAACAAATGTTAATTCTCCCAAAAAGATTCACAGATTCAATAAAATCCCAATCAAAATCTCAGAAGGTTATTTTGTGGGAATTTACAAACTGATCCTAACATTCATATGAAAATTCGAAGGACCTAAAAAACCAAAATAACTTTGAAAAAGGTGAATGAAGTTAGAGGACTTATACTGACTCATTTTAAGAATTATTATAAAGTTACAGTAATCAAAACTGTGTGGTATTGACATCAAGATAGACAAGCAGACAAAGGGAACAGAATGTAAAAAACAGAAACAATTGATTTTTAACAAAAGTAAAAGAACAGTTGCTGGACACAGATGTGCAAAAACACACACACACCAAAAAACCACTTTGATCCACAACTCAACTGTATATAAAAAATAACTCCACGGACTATAGACCCAAATGTGAAAACCCATAAAACTTCCAGAATAAAATATGGGAGAAAATCCTTATGATTTGGCGGGGGGGGGGGAGTTGGTTCCTTATGATGTTTTTTTTAAGGAACAAGTTCTTGAATACGACAACAAAGCTACAGTTCACAAAAGAAAAAAATGATGAGGTGGATTTCATGAACATTAAGATATGTTAATAGAATGAAAACATAAGCCATGGACTATTTGTAAATCTCATATTTAGTAAAGGACTTGAATTCAGGATATATAAAGACCCTTGAGATCTCAGTAACAAGAAATAAACAGCCTACCTTAAAATGGGCAAATAGGTGGGATAGACATTTCACACACACACACAAAAAGATATATGGATGACAAATGATAACATAGAAAGATACTCATCATCATTAGTTACTAGGGAGATGAAAATTAAAACCACTATGTGCCCCAGGTCAGGCTCTGCTCTGACGGCACAGATCCTGCTTGGGATGCTCTGTCTCCCTCTCTCTCTTCCTCTCTATCTCTCTTTCAAAAATAAATAAATAAACATTAAAACTACCATGAGACACCCCTATACACCTGCTAAAATGTCTTCAGTTAAAAAGTGGGCCATGCCAAGTGTTAGTGAGGATACGGAGGACTGAAAATTTCAAACACTACTGGTGAAAGTGTAAAATGGTACAACCACTTTGGAAAACAGTCTGGCACTTTCTTAAAAAGTTAAAACATGGGGCACCTGGTTGGCTTAGTTGGTTAAGCATCTGACTTTGACTCAGGTAATGATCTGGTGGCTCTTAACTTTGAATCCCACGTTGGGCTCTGTGTTTACAGCTCAGAACTTAGAGCCTGCTTCAGATTCTGTGTCTCTGGCTCTCTCTGTCCCTCCCCCGTCTCAAAAATAAAATAAACATAAAAAAAATTGGGGGGGGCAGGACACCTGAGTGGCTCAGCCAGTTAAGTGTCCCACTTCGCCTCAGGTCATGATCTCACGGGTTTGTGAGTTCAAGCCCTGTGTTAGACTCTGCTGACAGCTCAGAGCCTAAAACCCAGTTCACATTCTGTCTCTGTGGGGTGGAGCCAGAAGATCAGGAGATCCAAAATTTTCACAGGGCTAGAATGCCACAGGTCTATTATGTCTTCTTTCTCACTCACACCCTTTCACATCACTCTTCTTCTGACCTCAAGAAGAACAGTAAACTATCTCTTAAACAGGACACAGAACTAACCATAAAAGGCAAAACTGATAAATCAAACTTCATCAAAATTAAGAACATCTACTATTGGGGCACCTGGGTGGCTCAGTCAGTTAAGCGTCCAACTTCAGCTCAAGTCATGATCTTGGGGGGTTCGTGGGTTTGAGCCCCATGTCTGTCTCTGTGCTGACAGCTCAGAGCCTGGAACCTGCTTCAGGTTCTGTGTCTACCTCTCTCTCTGCCCCTCCCCCACTCATGCTCTGTCTCTCTCAAAAATAAACATTAAAATTAAAAAAAAAATCCACTATCAAAAGATATCATTTATAATAAGCAAGGCATAGTTTTGGAGACAAGAGATATAGAGAGACAGATTGACATACAGATGTGTGTATGCATTATATATCTATGTATTACTGACATAATACTCGTACATGCACATATACATAGTACACATACATTTATACACTTACACATATAAGTATTTAAATGTAGAATTTTAATTCCTTCAAGTCAATAGGAAAGCAGCTAACAACGCTAGTTTTCAAATGACCAAAAGATTTGGGTAATTTCTTCATGGAAAAAGATATCCAGGGATGCCTGGGTGGCTCAGTCCATTAAGCATCTGACTTCGGCTCAGGTCATGATCTCACGGTTCATGGTCTCAAGCCCTGTATTGGGCTTTGCACTGTCAGCACAGAGCCTGGAGCCTGCTTTAGATTCTGCATCTCTCTCTCTCTCTCTCTCTCTCTCTCTCTCTCTCTCTGCCCCTCCCCTGCTCATGCTCGCTCTCTCTCTCCCTCTCTCAAAAATAAATAAACATTAAAAAAATTTTTTAAGATATCCAAACAGCCAATACACGTATTAAAAGGTGCTTGACATCAGGAAAATAAAAATTAAAAGGCATTTTCTTACACACACCAGAATGGGTAAAATGCAAATACTAAGTGTTAATAAGGATGTGGAGCAACTGGAACTCTCAGACATTGTTGCCAGCAGTGCCAACTGACTCAAATGTTTTTTAAAACACTTTAGCAGTATTTATAAAAGCTAAATATAGACCTACTCTATTATCCAGAAAATCCACATCTAAGTGTATATCCAAAAGAAATGTTTGCATAGTTCAATCAAAATGCATGTTCAGGGGTGCCTGGGTGACTCAGTCTTGAGCATCTGACTCCTGATTTCAGCTCAGGTCATGATCTCACAGTTAGTAGGATCAAGCCCTGTGTCAGGCTCCATGCTGACAACATGGAGCCTGCTTGAGATTCTCTCTTTCCCTCTCTCTCTTGCCCCTCCCCTGCACGCTCTCTCTCTCTCTCAAAATAAATAAATAAACTTTAAAAATCCATGTTTAAAAATTTTTGTAGAAGCTTTATTAACAATAGAGCTAAAATTGATGGATGAATGGATAAATAAGATGTGGGATAGATAGATAAATAGATAGATACATAGATAGATAGACAGACATATACAATGGAGTATTACTCAGCAATCAAAAAGAATGAAATCTTGCCATTTGCAACTACGCAGATGGAACTAAAGGGTATTATGCTAAGTGAAATTAGTCAGAGAAAGACAAGTATCATATGACTTCATTCATATGAGGCCTTTAAGAGACAAAACAGATGAACATAAGGGAAGGGAAGAAAAAATAACATAAAAACAGGGAGGGGGACACAACATAAAAGATTCTTAAATATAGAGAACAAACAGGGTTACTAGAGCAGTTGTGGGAGAGGGGATGGGCTAAATGGGTAAGGGGCATTAAGGAATCTACTTCTGAAATCATTGTTGCACTATATGCTAACTAACTTAGATGTAAATTTAAAAAATAAATTAAATTAAAAAAAAAAAAAAACCAATAGGTCTGAAACTTGACCAGTTCAATTAACAGGCTAAATAGTTGTATATTCACATAATGGAATACCACATAACAATAAAAAGTATATATATCTGTATATGCAACACTATAGATGAGTATCACAGTCATTATTATGCTGAGATAAAGAAGCCAGAAACAACAGAGTATGTGTTTATGTGAAGTTCAAACATAGGCAAAACTAATCTATGATAATAAAAGTCAGGAGAGTAGATAAACTCTGGGTAGGGGGGGTGGGATTTGAGGGCAGGTAGTATTTACTGGAAAGGAGCAAAAGGAAGCCTTCTAAAGTGGATGGAAATGTTTTACATCATTATCTAGTCTGTGGTTACATATACATATGCAAAAATTCAATGAGCTATACACTTAAGATCTGCATACTTTGCTATATGAAAGGCTACAAAAAGTTTTAAAGGAAGGTTTCTGTTTTCTTTCATTACCTACATTGTGCCGCATACCCAATACACACCTATTACACCACCCCATGCCTAAATTCTAGGTTCCCTGAATTCAGGTATCTATTTAGTCTCATCTAAAGTATAATTCTCCCCACGTGTTTCTTATTTTCTTTGCAGCAATACTGACCAGAATCAAAAGGCAAAATTAAACATTTATCCACACTTCCCTTATTTCTCACTGGAATAGAACTTTCCTCAGGAAAAGTTCATAAATAAAAATATTTCCCCAGCATGGCACTTCTCATTACTTCCCAAAGAAATCTTACCACTAATGGTGAGTTTACACACACACACACACACATGCACACACACACACACACGCACACACACACACACAAATTGTTCCTTTGATTTTTTATATAATGCTATATTTCTCATTACATAATACTGTGGATTTATGAACTTATCCTGAGATCACCATCCCTTCCCCATGTGCCCCATTATTAGAATATGATGGCTATCTACAATGACTGAAAATTCAATAGCACTTGCCTCTCCTAATAAGCAACAGGTTGGTGCTGCCTTCATAACTAAATGTGTCCGCACAGCTACCTGGTGCTCTGTTACATCCTCCAGACCAGTGTCATTTACTAAAAATATAATTTAAGCCACATTTGTAATTCTCAGCCCCTAGTAGACACATTTAAAAAAGCTAAACAGGGGCGCCTGGGTGGCGCAGTCGGTTAAGCGTCCGACTTCAGCCAGGTCATGATCTCGCGGTCCGTGGGTTCGAGCCCCGCGTCAGGCTCTGGGCTGATGGCTCAGAGCCTGGAGCCTGTTTCCGATTCTGTGTCTCCCTCTCTCTCTGCCCCTCCCCCGTTCATGCTCTGTCTCTCTCTGTCCCAAAAATAAATAAAAAAAGTTGAAAAAAAATTAAAAAAAAAATAAATAAAAAAGCTAAACAGGTAAATTCATTTTAATAATATATTTTATTTAATGTAATATATCCAAAATGTTACTTCTACATGTAATCAACATAAAAAGTTGCAATGAGATATTTTACAGTTTTTCATATTACTCCTTCAAAGATCCAGTGTGTACTTTACAATTACATTGTACAATTACATGTACTTTACATTACACACTTATAGTATGTCTCAGTTTCAATGCTCAATACCATATATCACTAGTGACTACCATTTTGGATAGTGCAGCACCCAGTTATTTTGGACCACAGCCAAGGTAACCCTTGAAATAAGACTCCAAATTCCTTCTCTGTTAGTCTTGAAATAATATATGACTCCTCTACCACACGTCTTTACACCCCATAAAAATAAGTTTCTCTCTTCTGGAAGTTTTAATTCACTAAACTATGTCCGTAGGGCTCCACCCACCAAGTCATTGGTCACCATACTTGCCTCTCTCTGAAATCTAACATACTTTCCACTTACACACTGCAAAATTCATCAAACACTGATCTTGTCATTTTGCCAAGACCAACTCAACAAAATTTTTCACCTCCTACTCTCTTGCAAAATGTGATATATTAAAATTATCCTGTGAAAAGTAGCATGAAATTACTGTGAATATATTCATAATTTAAATGTGCTAGGTCAACCAACATGAGAAATGAAATCTTCCAAGAAAAAGATGAGGGAAGAAAACATGGCAAAGGGAAAAACAAACTGGATCGGGATTCAAGCAACGATTTCAGTTCCAGATAGTTTTATGTTCTTGCGCAACATACAAACATTTCTGACTCTGCAAAGTGCAATGTATTATAAAAAGGCACTAGACCGAATGATTCCTAAGCCCCACTCAGTGTTGAATACTCTGTAATTGCAGCAATTATTTTTCATAAAATTAAGAAGGAAAAATTGGGGGATTAGGGTAAGGGAGAATCAATCCATTGGGGAAAAAACGTTAAAATTTCCTCTACCATATAGTACAGAAAGAAAGCACTGGTGCTTGGAGTCCTCAATGAAAAAAGTAATCATAACAATAGTAATAAAAACACTCCAATAAAAAAAAAATCCTTGGATCACTTATCTAAATTTCTAATATTTTTTTCAAGAGAAGGTTATTCTGCCCACAGTTTTCCTCAGGGCAACTTTGACATCCTTATTCCTCAGACTGTAGATTAATGGGTTGAACATTGGCACAACAATGGTGTAGAACAAGGAAGACACTTTCCCCTGGTCAAGGGGTAAAATAGAAGGTGGCTTGAGGTACATAAAAGCTCCTGATCCAAAGAAAAGAGAAACTGCAATTATGTGAGAACTGCAGGTACTGAAGGCCTTGGACCTGCCTTCAGTGGAGCTAATGTGGAAAATGCTAGAAATAATGAAACCATAAGATATAAAAATGGCAACAATGGGCACCCCAATGCCAATGGTCACAACAATAAAGACAATTAGTACATTTATGTAAGAGCTGTTGCAGGAGAGCTCAAGGAGGGGAAGGATGTCACACATATAGTGATTAACAAGGTTGTCAGAACAAAATGTCAGAAATAATATATTTCCTGTATGGGCCACAGCTCCCAAAATCCCCATCCCATAGACACCCAGTAAAAGGAGTAAACACACCTGAGAAGACACAGTGACCATGTACAGCAGTGGTTTACAGATGGCGACATAG
This sequence comes from Prionailurus viverrinus, assembly GCF_022837055.1. Taxonomy (NCBI): domain Eukaryota; kingdom Metazoa; phylum Chordata; class Mammalia; order Carnivora; family Felidae; genus Prionailurus; species Prionailurus viverrinus. Next base: position 21,706,784 of record NC_062570.1, read on the forward strand.
CGGTCATATGCCATCGCTGACAGGATGTAGGATTCAGAAAAGACAAAAAAGCAAAAGAAAAAGAGCTGAGTCATACACCCTGCATAGGAAATGATGTTCTTCTTGGAGACAAAACTCATTAGCATTTTGGGGATGATGGCAGTAGAGAAACTAAAATCTATGAAGGACAAGATGAAGAGGAAAAAGTACATGGGAATATGAAGGTGAGAATTCAGCCCAATCAGGGTTATCAGGCCCAGGTTCCCCACCACAGTGACCATGTAGAAACCTAGAAACAGGAAGAAGAGGGGCATCTGGAGTTCTGGCTCATCTGTTAAGCCTGCGAGGATAAACTCTGTCACAGAGGAGGCATTATCTGCAGCCATTCTCCTCTAGGAGAGTCTGTAAGGGAAAAAGAAGAGTCACTGAGACAGAGAGAAGCCACACACCATGGAATTTAAGGGGCTGACATGGAGAAGACAAGAATGGGAACATTTACTGGCACTGTTCTAAATGTTGTGTGGCATTATGAGTATCCCCATTTCACAGATGAGGACACTGGACCTAAGTGACTTGCACAAGTCCTGATGCTACTAAGTTACAGCAGGAGGTGAACTCAGGTGGTCTGGCTCCTGGGCTTTGAGCTTTTACCCACTCTGCTAGAGGACAGACCAGGGCAGGCAGGCACTCACCCTCCTCTGCTTGGAGTCACAGTGCTGTTCTCCACTGGCTCTCATCCATCTCTTTCATGGAGACTCAACTGGTCCCGATGAAAAGCAAGTGACAACCCAGAGCTCAGACCCTCTGCTTCTGCTTCTCTACTTTGAGGAGCGAAACCTCTAATTTATCTTGCTGCGCTGAAGAACTTGATCTTTGATTGTGGCTTTGCTGCAAGTCTCTTGTCCAAATTCCGGGGATGAGACAGCATCCTTTCCAAATGCCCATGGATAACAAGAGACTAATCTCAGTGACATAGTTACAGAGACTCCCTCAGGATCACTGCTCCAGAGACCCACTTCCTAAAGGAAGAAGAAATGTTTGTTTACCCCCTTTCGTAATGCTTGATGTGGCTTTTAAAGACCTGTGGTTACATTTTTTCATTGTGATTACATCTTTTTAAGCTATTAATTATAGCAAAGCATCATGGGAAAAATGCTAATTGCAACCCTGTATTAAGCCCTTACTGTGTACCAAACACCATATCAACCCACTACCCTCGTATGAAGGATCCAAAGCAATGCACAAAGAATTTTACCTCTTTATTCCTCACAACAGCTTTGTTTATTAGATCTATAAATATTCACTTTAAAAGTGAGGAACACACACAGCTTGTAGGTTCCAAAAATCTTGAGTCAAATTCTAATCTATCCAACTCGAAACTTCATAGCGGTCAGGGACCTTGCTGGGCTTCTTAAGCAAACACAAAGTACTTGCTGTATGTTACTGAAAACACCCAATTTTGTCTCCAGACACCACTGCTGGCTACTACCACTACTGCACACATTGTCAAAATAGTTCTCGGGAAGTGATTTCACTCATACAGAGACTAATAAAGCTTTGTGTGTCAACTTGCGCTCAACACCCCTTACCAGGGGCCCTTATAATAATAAGGAAGACAGATTTCATAACCAAGAAAGAAATCTTGATCTGGGGAAATTTGAGCTTCAGTGTGCCAATGGATTAAATAGGTTTTTGGGCCTGGGTTAATGACAAAAGTCCTGTTAGTGAAGTTATGAAGTCAAAATACAAAGGCAGAAGTTCCTCTTCCTCCAGGAAAGTTCTACTAAAACTGCTGTGCACATGCCTGTGTACGTTTGTGAGTGTGTGCACACACATCTTTTGATTTACACTTAGAATTAACACATCCCAAAGTAACTCCAGTGAGTCCCAGTCCTTGTTCTCAATCCCATTGCGCAAAAGTTACAAACAGAGAAAAGCAGTTCATATTAAAATGAAATGAAATTAAGCTCTTCTTGAGAACCAAGTTCAAAGAAGTTAGGGGTTCTCTGAAAGCTCTAGGGGGATTTTGTTGCCTCAGAGACTGTTGCCATGGCAACCTCATTTCCAAATGTATCTTCAACAGAGCTTTTCTAAAGCCATGTTACCTGATGACTTTGTTCCAGTACAGCAGAGAACGAAAAAGCTGTTTGCCTTTTCCACTTGTATAGTACTTTTGCCTTTCAAAAACTTGAGTCTCTGAAATGGCTTCCTTCTTATATTTGTTTCTAATTTAAACTATACATTATAAATGCAACATTATGGAGCATGTGAAGATTTACATACATTAAAATACCCTTGCATATATGTCTCATGCATGTGCACTGGCTCTCAGGTTTCTAGTAGATCATCAAAGTTGCACAAGGATGGTCCCAAACCAATCCCTATGTAACATAGGATTCCCAGCTTTAGTAAGAAGCACAAATCTGTCCAGAGAGAAGAGGTGGCAGCTGAGAGGACCCCACGTGAATGAAGTAGCTTTGATTAGCTTCTGACAAAGCAGAATTAAATTCATCTTTCAGTAATGATGTGTCTAATAGTTACTGTTAAATTGATTTTTTAAGTTTATTTATTTATTTTGAAAGAGAGAGAGAGAGCAATCAGAGGAGGGGCAGAGAGAGAGGCCGAGAGAGAATCTCAAGCAGGCTCTGCACTGTCAGCACAGAGTCCAACGCGGGGCTCAAACTCACCAACCATGAGATCATGACCTGAACCAAAGCTGGACACTTAACCGATTGAGCCACCCAGGCACCCCTACTTCCTTAAATTCTTTTTTTAAGTTTACTTATTTATTTTGAGAAAAACAGAGACAGCACAAGAGCAGGAGGGGCAGAGAGAGGGGGAGAGAGAATCCCAAGCAGGCTCCACACTGCCAGGACAGAGCCCAACAAGGGGTTCAAACTTGCAAATAGTGAGATCATGACCTGAGCCAAAACCAAGAGTCCGACGCTTAACCAACTGAGCCACCCAGGCAACCTCTACTTCCTTAAATTCTTGATGAACTCATTTGTTTCATGGCTTCCACTATCCCACCATATATATGGCTCTCAAATTTGTGTCTTTATTTTTCAATGCTCTCTTAAGGTCCTTTCCTGGGTACCCAATAGGATTTTTTTTTTCTGGATATTTCAAGAGACTGTCCTGTGGTCATCTCTGAGCTCATCGACTACATAAGCATATGTCCCTTCCTCCAAAAGTAGATGTTCTCTCAACCTCTTCATTACTTATCTGAGTATAACCAACGGTGAGAAAGTAGAGAATAGAATTGATAACGTTATTCTAAGTCCTGGTTGCTGTAAGACAGTTCCAGTTTATGTCTCTTATCCACCCCCCCAAATTATTAGTAATGTTCTCTGTCACTCTGAAATATATCCCAGTTAAATGAGAAGTTTTCAGAGCATAAACTTTGGAATCTGGTGGACTTCAGCATAAATCATAGTTCTGCATCCAAGTAGCTGTGTGAGCTTGGAAATTCAACCTTCCTTAAGTTTCTAATTTTTAATCTTAAAATGAGGAAAAGAACCACAATTCAAAGTGTTATTTTCATGAGTGAAAGATGTACCTTCTGGCACAAAGAAGATACAAAAAGCTGCTTATTATTATTATTATTATTATTATTATTATTATTATTTAAATGATACATATGTATATTATTTTTAGAGTTTCAGTACATAAATAAAATTTGTTATTTACTATGGTAATAGTAATAACTATATCCTTGGATGAAGGTAATTTCAGAATGGGCTAGAACAGAAAGAAACCAGCGGCAGGGAATCAACTTTAAAACTTTTACATAAGCTGTATAAACAGCAAAAGATAAACAGTGCCACATATTATGATATTATGGTGAAGTACCAAACAGGATTTCACATCTCAATGGTTTGAGAAAGAACAACAGAGAAGAGGCACACATCAAATGTGGTTAAATTTCCAATCCCTGCCCATGATAGAAATGGGAAAATAAGGAGGTGGAAGAGTAAAGAGCTGGATTTTAGACAAGATCATCAAATGCTGGCAGGACTTCCAAACAACGACCAGAAAGAAGAAGAAAATTGAAAATCAGAGATTTAACATAAGAGATTAAGATGAAAATTGAATAGAGGAAACATAGGAACACTGCTTCAGGGAGTACTGTTTAAAGACAGAATAGTTAAGGGCAAAGTGTGAACCTGGTGAAAATGCCAATAAATAAGGGGAGAAGGACACTGACCAACAGAAATGTCAAAAAAACAGCAAGCATAGCAATTAAGAGCAAGAACTGGAGAAAACAAACCTAGAATTAAACCCCAAGTGTATTCCTTATTTCCTGGATGAACTTGAGTACTTACCTAACCTAATTAATACTCAGTGTCTTGATCTAAAAATCATAATGATAATACCAAACTTGCAGATATTTGTGAAGATTTAATTATACTCCCATGAATATTCATTTAGTAAACATTAGTTGCCTTTATAAAATGTCACAGAGGTCAAGGTAGAGAAAATTTTAAGAGTAAGGGATAAATAATGTTACCAAGGGTGCAAGGAAAAAAGAAGTGAAAAACAATCTCGAATTAAGTCATTGTCTTGCAAGTCTATTCATTATTTTTCCATGTTACTCTGACTGTGCTTAGTCTAATACAGCCTTACACTATTCATTATTTCAAGATTATATTCCCAAAACCCCAACTAGATTAAAAGCTTCTTCAAGGAAAATCCTTAATCCTATAGCTTTTGGGTACACTAACACACTCATGATCTATCAGAGTGATGAATACATTACAGATGCTTTTCAAAAACTTGCTGAATGTAATGGGCTTGCATGTTAAGATAGTGCAATGAAAATCCAAATGGCAAACCCATAATTTCAGGGATAGTTTTTTACTATCTGAAATAATTGGTCAGAGATTCTGATAAGCAGACATTTTATCCCTACCAAAAAAAAGTCATTTAAACCACACAGTTAGGTTTACTAAAAATAAGCTTGAAGCCTTTAATATGTTGATAACGCTGTCTACACAATAATGCCAGAAGATTTCTGCCTGTCAAGGCCATGGTGTTTGTAGAAGAAACTTCCCCCTTTCCTACAGACACTGGGAAAGGAAAGTTTGCTAAGTGGCCGAAGTTGCTGCAAAGACTAGTCTTGAGAGGTACCAAGCAACTTAAAACTCTCCAAAACAGAGTTCTTTTTCTTAAGGGGCTTAAATCCAGGAAATGTTGTGCTACTTAATAAAGTTGTGTTAAATAATACACAAATACTGTAAAATCTATCATTTACAAGGAGTGTAAAGGGTACAAAAGAAATCAACGTGCTAGAAAGTACAATATAGGCAGAGTTAATAAGGATAAATCCAAAATAACCTTCAAGTGTAATTTTGTGGAAATAAGAAATGTAATTTGATGGGTAGAAACAGAGAGATTATTCTAAGGTAACAGAGCCTTCCTAATTTACTAATACTTATTAAATTACATTAAATTAAATGTCTTACATGTGCAAAAAAATCAAGCAATGTAAAGTAAGTAATATACCAAAGTTCTTGGGACACTGGGTTGGCTCAGTCGGTTAAGCATCTGACTTCAGCTCAGGTCATGATCTCATGGTTTTGTCAATGCAGACTGCTTCAGATCCTCTGTCCTCCTCTCTCTGCACCCCCTTCTCAAAAATAAACATTTAAAAAATATATATACCAAAGTTCTCTTGTTGCATGGACTCCTCTGTAATCTTGCAACATTAACAAGACTGTCTGCATTTTTGTTTTTATTTGAGAGAGAGAGAGAGAGAGAGAGAGAGAGAGAGAGAGAGAGCGCTGGAGTTGGGAAGAGGGGATGAGGGAGAGAGAGGCAGATTCCTAAGCAGGCTCACATGGGGCTCGAGCCCACAACCTGTCATGACCTGAGCCGAAATCAAGAGTCGGATGCTCCACTTACTGAGCCACCCAGGCACCTCAAGACTGTCTGCAATTTCTAAAGACCTCTCTGGAAAGGAAAGCCACATACTCATTCAGTGATGTGCCCCAATATTTTACAAACTTTTCTTTCAGGAATTTCATTCTGCTAGCTAGCTGAAATCAAGAGGCAATGTGGTATCCTGGGAGAAAGCCCTAGCTAGGCTTAGAAGTCTAAAGATCTGGCTCTGGTCATACACTCTTGGACAAGTCACTAAATTGTCTTTTCCTGGAAATGTCTCCTCTATAAAAGGACTAGATGAAACCAAATGTTGTTAAATTCAATGAATACTTTTTGAATCTTATTTTACTTAGCACAATGGCAGCGAATGTCTTGAAATATTCATTTTCCTTTCTGTAATGGAAAAACTCAGTGTTTTCCTTCCCATGCAGGGAAAAACCCAGTTCTTCCCTACTGTGTGTTTTTCTCCTATGAGTCTCCTTTACTATTCACACAGAACACTTCACTTCTGACATTTCTGGTCACCAAATGTGTGTGGGGGGTGGTGGTGGTTTCCCCATAAGAACAGGCAAGTCTCCACAACACCAGCTGGGTGCCCCACAATTTTAACTCAATTCTGACACTATCTACCGGGAGATAGTGTCAAATCCCACAGGTTAGCAGCTCTGTCCCACAAGAACTGCTCCAGACCCTGCCCCGACCCCCCCCAACACACATTCTTCAGATGCCAGTCACAAGCCCAGGTTATCACCTATACTTCTGAGCAACTGACTATAGATCAGAGGATCCAAAGATCCTCTTTGATTAATTTGCCACAGTGGCTCACAGAGCTCAGGGAAACACTGACTTAGTTTACCTGTTTATTAAAGGATACAGATGAACATCCAGATGGAAGAGATTCAGGGCAAGGTGTGTGGGAAGGGCCCCCAAGCTTCCATGCTCTGTTCAGGCACAGCGCTCTTTTACTACCTCGTGTTTACTACCCTAAAAGCTCTCCAAACCCTGTACTTTGGGGGGACCTTCTGGAGGTTCCATCACATGTTTGATCATTATATCCATTTTCAGCCCTTTTCCCTTCTCAAGAGAATGGAGGACAGGGCTGAAGATTCCAAGTTTCTAATCATAGCTTAGTCTTTCCGGTGACCAGCCCACATCCAGGAACTATTCAGGAGCCCACCCAGAGATACCTCATTGGAACAAAGGACACTCCTATCACAGAGGAAATTACAAGGGTGTCAGGAGTTCTGTGTCAGGAACTGGGGGCAGAGAGCAGTATATATATTTTCTATTATATCACACTTCCCTTTTGAAACACATCACCTGTCTAATTTTCCTTCAACTTCTGGCCACTTCTCAGTTTTCCTTCAAGAGCTAAATACTGATATTCCACACAGTTCTATCCTCAATCTCCTCTTGGCATTCTATTTATGCTCTCCAAAAGACCTTGTCCACTCCCATGACTGAAATCACCCTCTGCTGTTGACTTCCAAATTTGTATTTCTATTCATATCTGAACACCCAACAGACACCAAAAATTCAACACATTCAAAAGTTATATCACTACCTTTCCTCAAAAACTTTCTCTTCCTATATTCCCTATCTTAATAAATGACACTTTTGGGCTTTTGGGCACCCAGTTAAAAAAAATGACCCAACTAACTCATAAAGGAAAAAGAAATCATACTGTCGTCAAACATTGCTTTACAGAAGAAAATAGAGTAATAGATTTCAGATATTCAAAAAATTAAAATGTGAACCATGGATGGTTTAATGTATAGCCAAACTAACTTCAAATATAAAAGCTGTAGACACATTGCCATTAACTGATAAAAACTTAGGGATCTTGTTGCCATGAGCTCTTCCTAAGAAATCTGGTAGACAAAAAGGTCTAAATAACCAAAATATTGGACAGACATCAGTAGCATTTAATATTTATTTGCTTGTACATCTAAAAATAGTGGTTTCCAGGAGCTGAGGGGTGAGGGAAATGAGGAGACATTGGTCAAAGAGCCAATTATAAGATGAATAAGTTCTGGAGATCTAATGTACAGCATGGTGGCTATTGTTAATAATAATATATTGTATATGTGAAATCCACTAAGAGAATAAATCTTATCTGTTATCACCACTAAAACAAAAGTGGTAACTATGTGAGGTAATGGATATGTGAATCAGCTTGATTGTAGTGATCACAATATAAACATATATCAACTTATATTGTACACCTAAAATATATTGTACAACATAAATATGTATAATTACTTGTCAATCATACTTCAGTAAATTTGGGGAAAAAATAAAATATAATAATCAAAATAAGTTTAATTATTTTTAAAAAATGAAACCTTCTGTTTCAATTTATAAAAAAAAAGTTAACTAAAATTAAAGAGGTTTCTTTTTTAGCATATCCAGTGAATTTGGTTTTGGAGAAATGTTCAGTGTAGAAAGATGTGAAATAAAGCCTTTTATAATAAAAATGTAAATACAGTTCATGGTACACAACGACAAAAAACTAGTGATAAATACTGACCATGTTGGTGGTGACAGGGACAAAAGTGATGATGTTAGTGAAGATGAGGATAATATTGATGGTAATGATCAGTGTGGTCATGGTGATAACGATGATGATGATGATGATGAAACTAAAAATGTTCCAGTGCTGACAGTTGGCACCAAGCTTCCCAGGCTGCAGGATAAGTCCCTCAACAGAAGAAAAATTAACACACGTGGGAGATGTCATTCATAGTACAAAGTGTAAACCCAAAGACTAATTGCCTTCAATGAGGACCAAGTCTCTGGAGCGGCCATATCCCAGGAGAGGTTCTGCCTATATAAAAATATACCCAACACTCCCCAACTCAGTGACCCATTTTTATGAATATGTTGTCCCCTTTGACTGGAAATAGATGTAAATCTGGTGCCTTTCTGTTTTCTGATACTTCTTAATTGCTGAAAACAAAGTACCACCTAAGATTTCCACCCAACAGTGTTGCAGTTTTCATCAAGCCAGGTATTCAATTATTTTTTTTTAATTTTTTTTTACATGTATTTATTTCTGAGAGACAGAGACAGAACACAAGTGAGGGAGGGCAGAGAGAGAATGAGACACATAATCCAAAGCAGGCTCCACGCTCTGAGCTGTCAGCACCAAGCCCGATGTGGAGCTCATACTCACAAACTGTGAGATCATGACCTGAGCCGAAGTCAGACACTTAACCGACTCAGCCACCCAGGCACCCCAAGGCATTCAATTATAATTTTAAAGCAATTATGTAAGATGTGAACAAAATATCTTCCATTAATTTGCATTTGTAATGCAGAGCTTTTTATATATATATACTATTTCCAATCATATATCCCCCTTCTCAAAGTGCTTTTTCCCCACTTGTAAAGGAAATAGAGTTGTCTAGGTAATTCTCAGTGTTGTCATTAGCAACAAGTCTGCGCTTCTGATAAAACTGGTCACCTGATAAAACTACTGGTAAGATTTTAACATCAAGAAATTCGTGGATCATGTATATGTTAGCTAGAAGATAACAGGAATAAAACTTAGATTTCTGTTGCCCACAGTTTTCTATATAATTGGAAGGTGTTCTCATCAAGAGGCAAAAACAAACACTGCCTCATAGCAACATTCTGTTTTATACCCAACTTTGATTCCTGGTATTGATATATTTAAAGTGGATTTTCTGTTTCTTATCATTTTAGGAGAGTCATATTCGATGGATGGGGATATGTTAGATAGCTTAGCTATGTTAGCTATATTGTCATTATCTAAGTGAAATTTATCTCTTTTTAAAAAATTAAAACACAGTTCAAAATTCTTGCTGTTATTAGTGACAAAGAAGTTATCTCACTGCCAGTAATTTAAAATATAAAGTTTATGATAATGCAGACTTCCTTATCTTCAATATCACAACAAGCACAATATTATTACTATTGCTGATCAAGTGGGTTAAAGTCTTTTAATGTTCTATGAGAAAACAGGTTATAAAACAACATATACTCTACTTGCTAGAAGGGATGCTACCTGATTCATGAACCATTTAATAAAGCCAATTAGATCTTTTAAAAAATGTATGGTATGCTAACTTTGAGTTTAAAAATGCATGTATATTTATACCTATGTATATAAATGCATACATGCATAAAAAAGATCTGGTAGAATACGCATTACAATTTTAGATTCTTGGTAGTTGGAATATAATTATTTTTGCCTGTCTGTATGTTTACTTTCTTATAATGCAAATATATTTTGTAATTTAAAAAGAGATTCTGGTAATATAGCAATAATATCCCTTCTTGGCCTTAATGTATTAAATTAAGTTTACTTAAATATAAAAGTAAAGTGAAGTGCCACAGAAAGACAGCATGGCATGGTGGAGGACAACAGACGGATGGTCACAAATCCTGGGTTCTAGACCAGTTCTACTTTCTACCATTGTATAACCTTGGGTAAATTGTGCAACTTCTTGAGTATCAGTTTCCTAGAGCAGGGATTGGCAAACATTTCCAGAAAGGACCAGATAGTATAGATATTAGGCTGTGCAGTGCACAGGATCTCTGTTGCCACTACTCTGCTGTGCCACTTGAACAGGAAGACAGCATCAACAAGGCATAGAGGAATGGGCGTGGCTTTGTTCCAATGAAACTTTCCAACAAATACAGTCAGTGGGCTGGATCTGGCTGAACTTGCGGACCCCTGTCCTGGCAAACAGATAATATAATGTAACATCCCTCTTTTCTTTTCCTGTGTTCTCCTCATACTAAGAAATGAAGAGTGAACCCCAATACTGTGAGGCCAAAATATTGCCTAGAGCCATAGCTTCACAGACTTATAAGACGACAAAGCAGAGGAGAAGGAAAAGCACAGATTTAGAGACAGCAGAATGCATTTTTAATTTCAAGTCGCCACTAGTAAGTTCTGTGGACTTTGAGGAAGTCTTAAAATCTCAGCCCTTCAGTTCCCTATTACTAAAGTGGGAATAATAATTCCTGTTCTAAATACATTCCCAATCCTCCTAAGGATTTTTAGGAATAGTATCTGAGACTAGTCTCTGAAAGAAATGTGTACACAATAAAAGGTTTACAACAATGTCAGTAACTATTTGAGGAGGAAATTAAATTAGCAAGGATATAATTTTTTTTCAGCTTAGAAATGCATGTCAGAGATAAAATGTCTATAAATATCATACCCTATATACATTCTGGGTCATGCCACTTGGATAGCACCTTCATTATTTGTGTATTTCATCTTTATGAAGACAATAGGGCCATGGTTTGATATTATAATCTGATGCTTTAATGAATACTAAGAGATATTAACCACCTATTATAGGCAATGCTACAATGCTAGGGACTGTGCACTGTGAGGCACATATTATTATTATTCCCAGTCTACAGACAAGAATGCTTACAAGTAACACGGTTACATAACTTGCTTAAGATCACATGGTCAAAGTCAGAGTTGGAATTTAACCCAGTTCTGTTTGACTTCTGAGTCTACACCTTTAACTACCACATTAAATGTCAAATATAACATTTTAACATTCAGGGCACCTGGGTGGCTCAGTCTGTTGAGCTTAAGACTCTTGATTTCGGACTCTGGTCATGATCCCTGGGTCGTGGGATGGAGCCCCACGTTGAGCCCCGCATCAGGCTCTGTGCAGAGCATGGAGCCTGCTTGAGATTCTCTCTCTCTCTCTCTCTCTCTCTCTCTCTCTCTCTCTCTCTCTCCCCCATCTCTCTTCCCCCCAGCAACATGCTCTCTCTCTTTCTCTCCCTCTCTACCCCTCTCCACCATTCACGCTTTCTCTTTCTCTCAAAATAATATATATATGAACACAGTTGTGCTTCTTGACATAAAAATATGATCTGTCTTAAGACCACCAATAAAAAATATGTAAGAGAACACAGTACCTTAATCAGTTTTTATCTTTAAAAATAATGCACGCTACTCAAAGGTCAATAATAAAAACTAACACTTATTGCCCCAAGCATCCCTGAGCCCAGCTCTGCTGTCCAGAGGAAACAGCTTTCAAATCTTGTATCTGTTTCCTTGGGTATTTACCTGTGTGTTTGTTTATTATGCTTGCAGTTCTCTTTGAGGATTTCATGATATTTTAGACATTATTAATAGTCTATAATAGGACCTAACTCAATAGTTATTGATAAGTATTTGTTGAATGCATAACTTCTATTTAGATGCAGATTTGTCTTACACTCCCCCACCCCAATTCCTTTCCATATTCTCCCAGTTATAATACAATTATTTATTCTCGGTGCTTAATGTCAACAGTATTAGAACTCTGGCAGTGCAGACTTTATTATCATGCAGAATGAACCATCACTGCAGAATCAAATATTGTACTTTTCATTGTTCCTTTATTTGTACTACTTGTAATTTTTCCAGGAATTGTAATCATTGACCAATTCCAGGTATCTCTCCTTTGTATTTTCAGATGCTCCAGGGGCACCTGGGTGGCTCAGTCAGTTAAGTGTCTGACTTCAGCTCAGGTCATGATCTCAAGGTTCGTGAGTTCAAGCCCTATATCGGGCTGTGTGCTGACAGCTCAGAGGCTGGAGCCTGCTTCAGCTTCTGTGTCTCCCTCTCTCTCTGCCCCTCCCCCACTCATGCTCTGTCTTGCTCTCTTCAAAAATAAATAAACATCTAAAAAAATGTATATTTTCAGATGCTCCATAGTATGTGTCAAGTACTCCCTAATATAATATTCCAAATGTCCAAATATTTGAGACAGTCTACCAATTTCATTTCTCTCCTGGAGGCCTCTATCCTCTGTCCTTTCTCACTCCCCAGACCTGACATATGGCTGTCAACCTAGAGTTTCCTTTGCTTCTCTCCTGTGTCTTGTCCCCTCTATCTTAGAGACAGTACGATCTTATCTTCTAGTATTTTCACTGAGAGTCCAATAATAGTATCCTCATCTCATTTCTGCTCCTTTATAGGCTGTGTGATTCCATCTCTCTATCTCTTGCCTATTTTCAAAGACCAGCTTTAGTTTCACTGATTTCTTTTTACTGTTTATCTGTTTCCTTATTGCATTGAATTCCATGCTTATCTACATGGTTTTCTTCATTCTGAATCATTTTAGTAGTTTATTAAGGTGGGAACATAGATTACTGATGTTAGAATTTCCTTTTGTTCTAAAATAATCATTTAATGCCAAGTTTCCTTATTAACATTTTTTTGGGCAGAATTTAAAAATTTTGATTACTGTGTCTTCATGTTCATTCAGTTCACATGTAACTTAGAGTGTGACTTCTTTTTGGCCTGTGTGTTATTTAGAAGTAGGCTTTTTAATTTTTGAATATTCAAAGATTTTCCAGATATCTTACTGTAGATTATTTATAGTTTGTATTTGTTGTGGTGAAGGGTACATACTCATTATGATTTCAACCTTTTAAAGGTATGATGGTTTGTTTTATTCCCTGGAATAGTTTTTATCTCAAAATATGTTCCATGTGCACCTAAAAGATTAGATATTCTGCTACGTCTTGGTGGAGTGTTCTAAAAATGTCAATTTGTGGATATTTCCTATGTCCTTATTAATTTTTCTACTACTTTTATCAATTAATGAAAGAGGAATATTGCAGTCTCCAACTAATAGTGGACTTGTCTATTTTTCCCTCCAGTTCTGTCAGTTTTGGTTCATGTATTTTGAAACTATTAATACATGAATTTATTTAGGAGTATTATGAATTGATTCCTTTATCATTGTGAAACGTTCCTCCTTATTTTTAGTAACAATCCTTCCTTTGAAGTCTACTTTGCTTAATGCTGATATAGTCACTCCAACTTCCTTTTGATCGATGTTTTCACAGTACATCTTTTCCCATCCTTCTAGTTTTAGCTGTTTTTGTCTTTATATTTTAAGTGGATTTCTTAGGAAAGCATACAATTGAGTAATGCCCTTTATCCAATCTGACAATCTCTGCACTTTAATTGGTATATTTAAACCATTAACATTTATTTCAATCACTAGGTCGAGTTTTTTTTCTTATGTTTTATTTATTTTTGAGACAGAGAGAGACAGAGCATGAGCAGGGGAGGGGCAGAGAGAGAGCAAGACACAGAATCTGAAGCAGGCTTCAGACTCTGAGCTGTCAGCACAGAGCCCAATGCGGGGCTCGAACTCACAAACCGTGAGATCATGACCTGAGCCGAAGTCGGTTGCTCAACCGACTGAGCCACCCAGGCGCCCCTCACTAGGTTGAGTTTAAATCTTTCATCCTTGCTATAGGTTTTCTACTTCTTTCAGTTGTCATTTATTCCATTTGTTTTTCTTCTTGCCTTCTTTTGGAATAATTGAAGTTTTGTTGATGATTTGATTTTATCTCCACTATTGGCTTGTTAGCTATAGCTCTTTTTTTATTATTTAGTTTCTGTCCTAGATTTTACAATATTTGGGCACTCTGGTGGCTCAGTTGGTTAAGCGTCCAACTCTTAATTTTGACTCAGGTCATGATCTCACAGTTGTGAGATCAAGCCCCACGTCAGACTCTGTGCTGAGCATGGAGCCTGATGGAGATTCTCCCTCTCCCTTTGCCCCCCCCCCCCGCCCACATTCACTGTCTTACTATCTCACTCTTACTAAATAAATAAATAAATAAATAAATATTTTTAAAATACAATATTTATCCTTTCTGGATTTTCCCCACCTGGAGTATAGAATGGAAAATTCCTACAGGAGATAAGCTGGTACAATCATTGGCTCATGCTGTTTATTTCCCTCCTTTCAGGAATCAATTTAGTGCTCCCTGTTGTCAGCTATCTGGAAAATATAGTTTCATATCCCTTGTCTGGTTTTCTAATTGTTTATGGTGAAACACAAAGTAGAAGTTCTTCCTTCATGTATGGAAATACAAGTCCACTTGCTAACTTTTAACTATTTGTTATGACCATGTTGTGAAATTCTTCAGATTTAAAACATAGATAAATAGACAGATATACAAATAGATATCTTCTTCAATCACATAGAACTTTTTTTTACTCACCCATAAGTTGAAATCATAAAAACTAAGGATTAGATTTGTTTTAAGATCATTTCATCTATTGATCAATCTTGTTTAGAACTTGGGAAATTTTAGCCAGTGTGAGGCAAGTGATTTTCCAGGGGCTTACACTTACCACTTGATAATTACTCAACAGAGCCAACCAAATTACTTCTGGCAAACAAGTTATCAGAAGAAGAATACTATCTTCTCTTATAAATTATGTTTTCCTCTGCTTTTTCTTATTGGATATAAAGGAGAAATGAAGAAAACTCATCACAAGATGATGCAACACCCCATGACAGGAGTTGCTTCTCCAGACCGGCTTTAAACTGCCATTTTGACTTGGAAGGAATACCAAGATTCCTTCCAAGAAACCTCTTGGACATCTACATATAATTACCATCAGCTAAAAATTTTCTCAGCATTAATCATAGGTTGACTCTAAGAACAAACAATAAGTAGTAATTTGGAAATCAACAACATAGAAATAGAAACATGGTGAAGCAATAAGACACATTATTTTAGAGGATACACGAAGTGGCCAAGGATGGGCTGACCACCAAGGATAAAGGATTTAGGGCTATGCAAAACGGGGGAGAAGGGAAAGTGTCCGTCTTACACACAAATTGTTTTGCTCTCTACCGTTAAGAGTCCCAAATTATTCTAGTTTCAATAAACACAAAACTTTAAAAAAAACTTTTTTTTTTTTACTTTCTGTAGTTGAACTTTGCTGCCTTCCCAGAAATGTAGAGCTCAATGATAAAAAATGCATTCTGATCAATAAATCAGAACTAGTATAGGTAGGAACCTGACATCATTATTTTTTAAAGCTCCCAAAATGATTATTGTGTTTAGCCAGAACTAAGTACCCTAAGACCTCAAGTTCAATGACAAATTAGGACAAATTCCAGCTGCTTAACAAAAATCTACACTTATACAGCAACTAAATATTTGGAAAATATTTCCACATGTATTCTATTATTTTTTAAACTACAGGAATTGATAAAATAACTCTATTTCTCAAATGTGGAGATTGAATTTCATCACTCAGTAATTGGTAGAGCTTTACCATCTCATATTACCTGGATTTGAGATAAATTAGCAACATGTTTTCATTTTATGGGTAATATTTTGTGATCTCATCAATGACAAGCGAAATTCTCTTTCTGGGGCAAAACTCACCTCAAAACCCATAAATAAAACATACTTCTAATTATTACCATGGTACTTGAGGAACATAAAAGTGGTAAAAACTCTAGGGGTAACCCCTTTTTTGCCATTTTCGTGTCCTCTAAAGCATGGCAAAATTGTTTGAATCCTAGAAAACATTGAGTAAGGAGACAACCCAGAAAGCATTAAGACCATTACTCAGGATGGATGCTGGTGACTAACCTCATCAGAAAAACTCATGTATAGCCTTTCATGGGCTCTTCTCTCCCATCCCCACAGGGCTCCCAATCACAGGGGAATGGCTGCCGAAAATCACTCTACAGTGACCGAGTTTATTCTCAGGGGATTGACAAATCGGCCAGAGCTCCAGCTCCCCCTCTTCCTCCTCTTCCTTGGGATATACTTGGTCACCATCATAGGGAACCTGGGCATGTTCACCCTGATTTGTCTGAATGCTCGGCTTCACACCCCCATGTACTACTTCCTCAGCAATCTGTCCCTTGTGGATCTCTGCTACTCCTCTGTCATTACCCCAAAAATGCTGGTGAACTTTGTGTCAGAGAAGAACATCATCTCCTATGCGGGGTGCATGTCACAGCTCTACTTCTTCCTTGTGTTTGTCATTGGTGAGTGTTACATGTTGACAGTGATGGCCTATGACCGCTATGTCGCCATCTGCAGCCCGTTGCTCTACCATGTCATCATGTCTCCTCAAGTGTGTTCCCTGCTGGTGTCTGTGGTCTATGCCATGGGATTTATTGGTGCAACAATAGAGACTGGCCTGATGTTAAAACTGTCCTACTGTGAGCTCCTCATCAGCCATTACTTCTGTGACATCCTCCCTCTCATAAAGCTCTCCTGCTCTAGCACCTATCATATTGAGATGACAGTGTTCTTTTTGGCTGGATTCAACATCATAGCCACCAGCTTAACAGTCCTTGTTTCCTACGTCTTCATCCTCTCCAGCATCCTCCACATCAGCACCACACAGGGAAGGTCCAAAGCCTTCAGCACCTGCAGCTCCCACCTTGCAGCTGTGGTAATGTTCTATGGATCTACTGCATTCATGTACTTAAAACCCTCCACGGCCAGTTCTGTGGCCAAGGAGAATGTGGCCTCCGTGTTCTACACCACGGTGATCCCCATGCTGAACCCCCTGATCTACAGCTTGAGGAATAAGGAGGTAAAGACTACCATGCAGAAAACACTGAGGAGAATACTCTTCAGATGCAAGTGTCATCATTCTTCCTCAGGTTGAAAATTGGGAGAAATGTAGGGGAGAAACCCTCCAAAAATGTAAACATATGTGAATGGAGAACCACCACTTCTCAACATGATTCATTGGATTTATTCACTGATTTTTTTCCTCCTTCCTTTCTCCTTCTCACATCTCTCATGTCCTACTCTGCTTGATTATGATTTCAAGTTCATATTTTCTTCCATTTGGGATCATTTAAAAAAATTTTGTTTATCCTTCACCCTCTGGTAAACCTGTTCTTTATCTTGATTACAATATAACATAAATTTAAAACTTTCAGCAATGAATCTAAGAGAGAGCTGTTCATTGATTTATCACCTTCTATAGAAAAAAATATTACCCAAACTAATAGTAATTTGCACTTGGAAGTGCATAAGACAAATGGAGATGAGTTTGAAAGTCATCAAGAAATAGCAAATAACCTCTTTTTGACCAGATTGTTCCCTCTATTCTCTCTCTCATTATGTGGGTTACCACTTACTTATTCCTGCCAAGACTGCTTACGTGGTCCCTTCACTCAGTTACCGCCATCATCATATCGTCATCACATCTAACATTTATGGAATGCTAGCCAATCTACTAAGTTTTACTTAATTATCTCATTTTCTCAGATGAAGAAACTGATGTAAAGACATTAAGTAACTCTCTCCAGATCACAGACCTGATACAATTAACACTGAGATTCAAACCCACAACTCATTATCCCCTCACTCGGCTGACAGTCTCCCTACACAATGTTTTGATATTAGCATAATTAAAACCTTTTCCATTTCAAAATTCTGGAAAATAACTTCCCCTCCTTCAAGTATCATCACACAGCTCCCAAGTAGCCAAGGAATATTATACATTCCTGTAGTCCTTTCTCCTCCAGAAATACCTGACATTTCACATCACCAGCCAATTTCACTCAGTAAATCCTATTGCCATGGAGCAAAATGTCTTCCCCCATTTTTTAAATAAATTGTTGAGAGAGAGACAGAGCGCAAGTGGGGGAGGGGCAGGGAGAGAAAGAGACATAGAATCCAAAGCAGGCTCCAGGCTCCAAGCTGTCAGCACAGAGCCCTACGTGGGGCTCGAACCCATGAATGGTAAGATCATGACCTGAGCCAAAGTTGGACATTGAATCTACTGAGCCACCAAGGCACCCCATCTTCCCCCACTTCATTGAAGTTATCAGTGATTCATGTTAAAGAATTGCTAACATTAAGCAATTAGTTTGACATGGCAAAAGATTTATGGACATTCTGTTTTTAAATTTTTTTTATTGAAGTATAAATAACGTTCAGTGTTAAATTTCAGGTGCACAACGTACTGATTCAACAATTCTATACATTACTCAGTGATCACCATGATTGTCTTTATAATTATTTTAGGCAAATATTATACCAGTCTTTTGTCATTTTTAATTATTTTTGTGCAAGACCTCATCTATCCTTCAGACATAGAAAATTGTAAAATTCTAAGTTTCTCAAACAGAAAGGATTTTAATACAAGAAAGTAAATGCTCACAGGTTTTTTTCCCTATTTTTAATAGACTTTATTTTTTAGAGCAGTTTTATGTGCACAGCAGAGCTGAGCAGATGGTACAGAAATTTTCCATATACTGTCTGCTCCACACACATACATAGCCTCCTTCCTTAACAACATCCCCTATGAAAGTGATACATTTTTTACAACTGATGAACCTACATTGACACATCATTACCACCCAAAGTCCCTAGTTTACATTATGGTTCACTCTAGGTGTTGTCATTTTATGAGTTTGGACAAATGTATAATGACATGTATCCATTATATGTATGACCATTACAGTCTTATACAGAGCAGATTCTCTGCCCTAAAACCATCTGTGTTCCACTTGTCCATCCCTCCTTCTCCTAGAAGCCCTGAAACCATTAATCTACTGTCTCCATAGTTCTGTCTCTTCCAGATTGTCATAGGGTTGGCTTCTTTCAACTATTAATATGCATTTAAAGCTCTTTCATGCCTTTTTTTTTTAAGTAGGCTTCATGCCCAGTGCAGAGCCCAATGCGGGGTCTGAACCCATGACTCTGAGATAAGAGCTGAGCTGAGTCAAGAGTTGGATGCTTAACTGACTGAGCCACCCAGGTGCCCTTCTTCCATGTCTTTTCATGATTTGATAGCTCATTTCTTTTAGCACAGAATAATAATCCACTGTGCGGATGTACCATAGCTTATTCATCCATTCACCAACTGAAGGACATTTTATTTGCTTCCATGTGTTGGCAGTTATGAACATAACTCCTTTGGGGAAGTACCAAGGAGCACAGTTGCTGGATTGTATGATAAGAATATGTTTACTTTTGTAAGAAACCACCACACTGTGTTTGAACCATTTTCCATTCTTACCAACAATGAATTAAGATTTCCTATTCTTCACCATCACATGCTGTTTGTTGTCACTGTTTATTATTTTGCTTATAGGTGTGTAATGGTATTTCATTGTTGTTTTAGTTGCATTTCCCTGATGACATATGATGTATGATATATATTTTATATGCTTATATGCCATTCGTATATCTTCTTTGGTGAAGTGTCTGGTAAGGTCTTTGGTCCATTTTCTAATCAGATGATTTCTTTCCTTTTTTTGTTGTTTGTTTTTTTGTTTTTGTTTTTCCTTTTTTTTCTTTTTTTCCTTTTTTAATAAAAAACATATTTGACATGTAACTTTGAGTAAACTTAAGGTGTATAACATGTTATTTTGATACATCGATGTATTATAATATGTAGTATGATTGCCACTGTAGGGATAATTAGCACCACCATCATGTTACATAATTATCATTTCTATTTAGCTTCTGAAATCATTGAGTTCTAGTCTCTTGGCATTCTGATGGTTGTAATACAACATGGATGTCAGTATCCACTAGACCTAGTGCACAGGTCTCTAGGGCTTATTTACTTCACATCGCAAGTTTGTACCCTTAACATCTGTCCTATCATCCCACTCCCATCCCTCAGTAATCACAGTTTACTATCTGTAGTTTGGAGTCTTTTTTAGATTCCATCTATAAATTATATCATATGGTGTTTATCTTTCTAATTTATCTTACTATGGATAATGCCCTCAAGGTCCATCCAAAGTTTGTATATTTTGGATAACAGTCCTTTATGAGATACATCTTTTGCAAATATTTTCTTATAGACTGGGGCTTGTCTTTTCACTCTCTTGACAGTGTCTTTCTACAGAGTAGAAAATTTAAATTTATTTAAATTAAATTTACTTATTTAAACTTAATTTTAATGAATTCCAGCTTTATCAATTCTTTCTTTCATACATTGTTCTTTTGGTATTATACCTAAAAAGTTATTCCCACATCATATATATTTACATTTGGGTTTCTGATCTATTTTGAGTTATTTTTGCATGCAATGTAAGTTCTACTTCATTTTTTGGCAGGTTGATGTCCAGCATCACTTTTTGATAAGACTATCTTTGCTCAGGGATTTGTGTGTGTGTGTGTGTGTGTGTGTGTGTGTGTGTGTGTGTATGTTTTTTTTTTACCACTTTATCAAAGATCAGTTGACTACAATTATGTGGGTTTATTTCTGGGATCTCTATTGTGTTCCATTGATTTGTCTATTTTTCTGCCAGGATCATACTGTATTAATTACTACAGCTTTATACTAAGTCACAACATGAAGTAGTGTCAGTTCTCCAACTTTCAAGTCAGACCTACTTCCTCTGTTCTGAGTAGGTCTTTTGCCTCTCCATATAAATTTTAGAATTATTTTATCAGTAAAATAATATTGTTTGCACAAAATAACCTGCTGCGATTTTGATTGGGATTGCATTGAATCTGTAGATCAAGTCCAGAAAAACTGAAATTTTGACAATATTGAGTCTTCTTGTCCATGAGCATGGATTATCTCTTCATTTATTTAGTTCTGCTTTGATTAATTTAATCAGAGTTTTGTATATTCCTCGTATAGATCTCATTTTTAGAAGTGCAAAAGTAAATATCATTGTGTTTTTCATCTCAAATTCTACTTGGTCTTTGCTCATATAGAGGAAAGCAATTAACTTTTACATGTTAACCTTATATCCTTCCACCTTGCCATAATTACTTAGTTCCAGGAGATTTTTGGTTGATTCTTTCAGATTTTCTGCGTAGGCAATTATGTCATCTATGATTAAAGACAGTTTTATTTCTTCCTTCTCAAACTACATAACTTTTTTCATGTTTTACTGCATGATCTAGGACTACCATTACTACCCTGAAAAGCACTCATAATGGGGACATCCTTGCCTTGTTTCTTATGTTAGTAGGAGAGACTAGACTTTCTTACCATCAAGTATGATATTACCTGTGGGTTTTGTGTACATGTTCTTTTTCAAGTACAGGAAGTTCTTGTTCTAGAGGAATAGAGAATAAATCTACTCTCAGTTTACTGAGTGGTTTTTTTGTTTATTTTTTGGGAATGGGTGTTGGATTTTGTCAAGTGCTTTTTCTGCACCTGTTGATAGGATCAAGTGATTCTTATTCTTCAGTCTGCTTATGGATGAAATACTTTAACTGACTTCTGAACGTTGACATCCTTGCATAACTGGGATAAATCCCACCTAGTCATAGTGTATAATTCTTTACATATATTGTTGATTCTATTTGTTAATATTTCATTGAGAATTTTTGCATTTATGTTCACGAGGGATATTGGTCTATAGTTTGTTTTTTCTTGTACTGTCTTTGTCTGGTTTTAGTATTGGAGTAATGATGACCTCACAGAATGCCGCTATCTTATAAAATAAACTGTAGAGATTTGGTATAATTTTTCCTTAAATATTTCATTGAATTCATAGGTTGTCCAGAGTGGGCTGGAGTTGGGTATTTCCTTTCCTCCATAAGGAGGCTGGTGCCAGCTAGCACTTTCCCCCATGAGGACTGCCAAGAAAAGCCTAATAATTGCCTATGGTCAGGCTTGAAAGATCACACATAGACTTTGGCCTGGAGCAAGTTTCCTCAGCTTCCAGGACCTGGGTCCATCCTTCCAACAACAGACCACACTGTTGGTATGTTCACTTCCAGGGGTGGTCAGGCAGGAGCTGTATGCAAGGGATGTGGATGACCATTGGGCATGTGAACTATAGGTGTTTACACCTGCGCATGTGTAGGTGCCTCACATTGTAAAGTGAGAATGAGAGGGAGAGGGGGTGGTCCATGGGCAGGCACCTGGGAAACCAGCGTGGCCCTCCCTGTGCTACCACCTTTTGGCATGGAACCTTATAGATTCTCAGGATTCTAAACTTGAATCTGGCCTTCCAGTGTTATGAAAATAGTTTGTCAAGGTAAGAGGTAGCAACGTATTTATTAACACTTTATTAGGGCTATTCTTTGTTTACTTTTTATTGTGGCAAAAAGCATGTAACAAAAATTTGCCATCTTAACTGTTTTTAAGTGTTTAACTATTTCAGGAGTGTTAAGTATATTTGCACTGTGAAACAGATTTCTGGACTTTTTCAACTTGCAGATCTGAAACTATATCCATTAAATAACAATTCCCTTTTCTTCTTCCTTGCAACCCCTGGTAACTATGATTTTACTTTATGTTTCTATGAATTTGACTACTTTAGATTTTTATTTAAGTGGAATCATACATTATTTGTCTTTTGGCAACAGACTTCTTTCACTTAGCATAATATCCTCAAGGTTCATCCATTTTGTAGCATGTGATAGTATTTCTTTGCTTTTTAGGGAGGAATAATATTCCTATGTATGTACATACCACATTTTGTTCCCTCATGCATTGTCAATGGACATTTGGGTTGCGTCCATCTCTTAGCTATAGTAAATTAGTGCTGCAAATATCTCTTTAAGATCCTACTTTCAACTCTTTTAGAATAGAAATCCCAAATGGGATTGCTAGCTCATATGGTAGCTCTATTTTTAATTTTTTGAAGAACCTCCATACTATTTTCCATAGCTGTCTCACCATTTTACTAACTCACCAATAATGCACAAGGGTTGCCATTTTCAATATCCTTACCAACACTTGTTTTCTGTTTTCTTTCATAGTTGCCATCCTAATGGGTATGAGGTGATAGTTCATCATGGTTTTGACTTGCATTTCTGATAATTAGTGATATTGAGCATCTTTTCATTTGCTTGCAGGCCACTTATATATCATCTTTGGAGAAATATCTATACAAGTCTTAGTCCATTTGAGCGCCTATCACACAATACCACAGATTGGGTGTCTTATAAACAACAGAAGTTTATTTCTTACAATACTGGAAGCTGGAAAATCCAAGATGAAATCACTAGGAGATTCGGTGTCTGGTGGGAGCCTGCTTCCTTGTTTACAGATAGCCAACATCTCACTATAACCTCACATAGTGGAAGGGGCAAAGGAGCTTTCTGGGGTCTCTTGGGTTTCTAAGAGCAGTAATCCCATTTATGAGAGTTTCTTCATGACCTAATCACTCCCCCAAAGCTCCACCTGCAAATATAATCACACTTGATTAGGTTTTAACACGTGAATTTGGGGGACACACAAAAATTCAGTCCACAGCAAAGTCTTTTGCCCATTTTTTAATCAGGTTATTTGTTTTTATTGTTGTTGAGTTGTAGGCGTTCTGCATATATTCTGAGACACTACCTGCTTATCAGATATCTAATTTGCAAATATTTTCTCCCATTCTATAGTTTGTTTTTTGACTCTATTGATTGTGTCCTTTCATTCACAACAATTTTCAAATTTCACATAGTCCCATTTGTCTATTTTTTGCTTTCATGGCCTCTACTCCCACATCTAGAGATATTGATTGTGTCACCTAGGTGAAATGCGTAACAATACCTGTGTCATAAATGGATGCTGGATAATGGACATTTCTATTCCCTATCCACCTCCCTTTGTTTCTCTCAAGAAACCCAAGCCACACAAACATAAATAAACATAAATTGATAATAGATGAGGATGATTATAGATAGATAGATAATCAGTATAGATTTTTTTATATTCAAGATAGATATTTTAGATTGTAACTTAGAAATTACACAACCCATATTAAAGAGAACATGGGGCATGTGGAAATTGAGATTTTTTTATTCTCTTCCCTGTCTGTCCTGTTTGTTACTACACTTCCCAAGGATGGTTCTTAATCTACCCACTACCTCTTTCTTCAAACACAAATGGGGAGAAGTTTTGCTTCTCTGTCCCTTTCTGGAAGATGACAGTGGAAAATCAGAAGCTCTCCTTCAAGACCCACTTCCTTCCTGCAACATCATTCCTCTGGACCATCTCTGTTTCAGAAATTCAGGCAGAAAACATTCTAAAAATGTCAGCTGTCCTAGAAAGGAGGCCATACACACTCACTGATGCCAAAATGCAAGGGCAGCAGAGACAGCCTACTGTTAATCTGCCTGGGAGTCCAGGGGAACCTTTGAGAAGAAGGAGTTTTTCCCTTAATGTTTAGTTGTTAAATTTGAGAGAGAGCACAAACACGAGTGCAGGAAAGGGGACAGAGAGAGAGAGAGAGAGAGAGAGAGAGAGAGAGAGAATCCCGAGCAGGATCCATGTTATCAGCGAGAGCACAAGTGGGGCGCATTCCCATCAACATGAGATCATGACCTGAGCCGAAATCAAGAATCAGATGCTTAACTGACTGAACCACCCAAATGCCCCAGGAAGGAGCTTTTAGACCAGGAAACAGAGCTGGAACATTTAGCTGACCTAGGGCAAACAGCAAAGTGCTAGCTCCTGTCATGCTCTGTACAATTATGGCCCAGCAGTTTCCAACCATGAAAGCAATTTGTGAGAGAAGGACAGATGAAAAACTCAGGAAAGTAGATAAAGAGATAAAGAAATGGCTTCTAGAGACTTCAAGACAAATGCTCCTCAAGCTTTTCCTACTCCTCTGTTCTAATTCATGACTACCTGAACACTATATTCCTGTCTCACCACCTGTTTCTCCAAATCCCATGCCCAGAAGGCTGTTTCCTGTAGGAACTCCTTGCCCACTGTAATTACCATGAGTATGGCTACAAACATGGCACCTCTTTGGCTTCTCCATTAGAGCTGACATAGGCTACTTCACTGAACAAACTGAGAGGGCAACTGCCACATAACAGCCTGTTTCCCAATGATTTTTTTCTCTTTGTTGTTTTG
This sequence comes from Prionailurus viverrinus, assembly GCF_022837055.1. NCBI lineage: Eukaryota > Metazoa > Chordata > Mammalia > Carnivora > Felidae > Prionailurus > Prionailurus viverrinus. Next base: position 21,732,216 of record NC_062570.1, read on the forward strand.
CTTTTTTTGTATATACAATCATCCCTCAAGTAGCAAGTGATCTTTAGTTGTCCTCATGTATTTAAGAAACAGTAACAAGTGGACTGAACAATCATCGGACCAGACTTGTCAACTAGTGGACTTCACTTTAGAGAAAGGGCAAACTGTGTGGGCCACTTTATTTGGTGCCAGCCATTCAACAGGATTCGTAGTTCATTATTCTTAGGTTCATTTCATCAGACAAGAGCCCAACAGTCCCCTAATCTCAGGGGGTCAAGTTGGACGTCCATAATAAGGCTGGCTGGAAACATTCTTAGACTCCAGCAATTGAAACAGTCTGTAGATCCCACCATTGAGTACATAGTCCTAAACGTCCTTCTCCTTTTTTCAGTACAGAGCCATGCCCACCCTATTCTGAAGGTCTTGTTGACCCCACTCCAGATTTCTCTGGTTCAAACTCTCTAAACTCAACCTCTTTTCTTCTGATGGGTTGATTAGGGAAGAAGAATTGTGGAACCTCAATATCTAAAGAGAATGGTGAAAGGAATCAGTTAAGCTTTAAAGAAATTTTTCTACATTTATTATAAATTGAAACCTACTTAATATCTTAATATCTAATTGAGCCTCAGTTATCTCAGTTGTTAATAATATTCCTTACTTTGGCCTTGAGGGATTGAGAAATTCATGAAATGGGTTCTTTTCTGTACTTAATATGGGTAAAATCAAAAATCAGTATCATGGCACATGAGATAATATTCTTATATAATCGAGGGAAAAATGAAAAGGAGAAATAACAATAATCTTGTAGCCTAGCTCTATGTTTCAAGATTGCAATGTATTATGCAAATTATATTTGTAAAGGCATATGAGGCAGGTATTGTTTGCATTGTACAAATTAATACACAGAAGTTTACAAAGATGAACATACTTTGATCAAACCTGCATGGTTAGTAGCAGGTAGAAAAGTGATGCACACACATATTTAAACTGACTCAAAAAATCATGTTCTCTTTAACGTTAAATTATAACAATGACTAGAAATTTGTGGTCACAAATCTAGATGAGCTGCAGGTTAAAATGAAAACTGACTGTCAGAGAAATACAAATCTTGCAGCAGCAGCATACAGTGAAAACCATATAGGCTCTGTAATCAGGCTGACTTTCATCCAAACTCTGATGTTTTCATTTACTGCAAAAACAAGGAGATGCTCCACTGGGTTCTTCTGAGAGTGAAAGACTTGCCAGTGCGAATCACCGCAGGGACAAATGGATCCTGAAAAACAGCCTGTAAGAAGAGGGATATACATGGGGAAAAGGAGAGGATCTAGCTTTTCTTTCTCAGTCTAACCTTTGAGAGGTAGACAAGCCCAAATGTGATCTTGGACAGTGAGGGTAAAGGATGACGTCTTAAATTGAGGTTTTATTAATATTTATTAATATTTATTAATAGTTAGGTTAGCCAACAGGTCAGTGAATGACTGACTTTGAAAAGATAACTTGTGTTCCGACTTCAGCCAGGTCACGATCTCGCGGTCCGTGAGTTCGAGCCCCGTGTCAGGCTCTGGGCTGATGGCTCAGAGCCTGGAGCCTGTTTCCGATTCTGTGTCTCTCTCTCTCTCTGCCCCTCCCCCGTTCATGCTCTGTCTCTCTCTGTCCCAAAAATAAATAAACGTTGAAAAGATAACTTGTGAGAAAATATTTGTAAAAGATAAATCTGATAAAGGAATATTATCCAAACACAAACTCTTAAAGCTACACAATAAGAAAAAGAACTACCTTATTTAAAAATGGGCCGAAGACCTGAACAGACACCTCACCAAAGAAGATATAGAGATGGCAAATAAGCATATGAAAAGATGCCCCACATCATATGTCATCAGGGAAACGCAAGTTAAAACACTGAGATACTACTACATACCTATTAGAGTGACGTAAATCAAGAACACTGACAATAGCACATGGTGGGGTAGATGTAGAGTAAAAGGAACTCTTATTCATTGCTAGTGGGAACGGAAAATGGTGTAGACACTTTCGAAGAAGTTTAGCAGTTTCTCACAAAACTAAACATACGTTTACCGTACAATCCAGCGATTGTGCTCCTTGGTGCTTAACCAAAGGAGCTAAAAAACCTACAGATGGATGTTCATTGCAGCTGTATTCATAATTGCCAAAACTTAGAGGCAACCAAGATGTCCTTCAGTTTGTGAATGGATGAATACGCTGTGGTACATCCAGACAGTGGAATATTTCAGTGCTAAAAAGTAATGAGCTATCAAATCATGAAAAGACCTGGAAGATGGGGCACCTGGGTGGCTCAGTCAGTTAAGCGTCTGACTAGCTCAGGTCATGATCTCACAGTTCGTGAGTTCAAGCCCTGAATTGGGCTCTCTACTGCCAGCGTGGATCCTCTCACTATCTTCCCCTCACCCGCTCATTCTCTGTCTCTCTGTCTCTCTGTCTCTCTGTCTCTCTCTCTCCTCTCAAAATTAAATAAACTTAAGGGGCTCCTGGGTGGCTCAGTCGGTTAAGCATCAGACTTCAGCTCAGGTCATGATCTCATGGCTCATTAGTTCAAGCCGCATTTGGACTCTGTGCACACAACCCAGAGCCTAGAGCCTGCTTCAGATTCTGTGTCTCTCTCTCTCTCTCTCTCTCTCTGCCCTCCCCTGATTGCTCTCTCTCTCTCCCTCTCAAAAATAAGTAAACATTTAAAAATTTTTTTTCAAATAAATAAACTTTAAAAAAAGACTTGGAAGAAACTTAAATGCATAATACTAAGTAAAAGAAGCCAACTCTATGACAACCT